>NC_143489.1:75157454-75452954 GCF_027475165.1 Benincasa hispida
GTCAGCTCTGGATCAATTGTTGCATTGCACCGTCATTGCATTAATCATCTCTTCATTGTTGATTGACGGGCATAATGTGATAGAGATACATTGTTTAGTTTCTCGTTGAGCTTTGATCGCAAGCTATGACTTGGTTTCCTGCAAAACAAAGTAGAAATATCCTCTTCTACCCTCTTGATGATATTAATGGGTGTAATTGCGATAATTCATATTTACTCTCTTTTGGCCACAATATCTACATAAGGCAGCGTAAATAACTTGTATTTCTATAAGTTATCAAGATGCGGTCCAGAATATTTTTCGCCTCATCGTAAGTTTTGTCAAGCAGACCACCAGCGGCTGCTGCATTGGCAGCAGTCTACGAAGCAAGATTCAAACCATGATAGAAAATTTCCATTTGAATGCAATCTGGTAGCCGATTATGCGGACAATCTCGGACCAACCTTTTAAACCTCGCCCAAGCATCACTGAGCGATTCGTCCATATATTGTTCAAAATTAGTAATAAGCTTTCTTCGTCTTGCATTCTCGGTAGGTGGGAAATACTTTTTCATGAATTTCTCCACTACCTGCTCCCAAGATGTAATCTCTCCTGGTTCGAGCGAGTAAGCCCATTTCCTAGCCTGATCACAAAGAGAAAATGGGAACAATGTTAGTCGAACTTCTTCAACAGAGATGTTCGGGAATACAAAAGTATTGCAGATTTCAATAAAACTTCAGAGATGGCTGTGCGAATCCTCGCCACGCCTTCCTCCAAATTGACCTGCAGTCTGGATCACCGGTTTCATTTCAAATCTACTTTTGTCTAAGGTAGGCCTCATGATTTCCAGAGAGAAATCATAGAGGTTTGGCGATGCATAGTCCCTAATGGGCCTATTGCGATCGTTTGCCAATATAATCGGATTTGCCATGACATTGTTGTTGTTTGATGCTCCTCTTCCAGGCTACTCTGCCATCTCTTCTTTATCGGATTGTGGTTGCTGTTGGCGGTCTCGTAGTCTCCTTCCAAATGTTCTATCAATCTCTGAGTCATAGTTCACCAGAGATTGAGAGTTCTACAAAGAAATCACAAAAATTACCGTTAACAACTATTTTGCAGGAGTCCACGGCAACGGCGCCAAAAACTTGATGCGTTATTTTATGTAGTGAAAATATGGATGATATGTGTTGATGGGTTGCGTTATGCACTTAAGTTTCCCTAGCGGAATTCAAGTGTAAATTCCCCTGAGTTTCCTGGTAAGTCTAGGGTCGAACACAGGGGCTTGTGAAAATAGCTGTATTGGTGATTTTTATGAAAACTTGCGGTAACCAGTTAAATAAATCGTTGGGTTTCTTGTCTGCGTTGATGAAAATAAATAACGAATGTGGCAGAGTTTGAAAAGAGTTGGTAAATGGGAAATACAATGAGTATGCGGTGAATGGGTTGAGAACGTTTCGGCTAACACTCCCTAGAATGCGTTCATGCTTTGTGATCATGCAACATGCATACAATAGTAAACCACCTTTCGACGTGAATGCTACGACTTCTAAGGCTAGAATGCATGCGATAAATATGCGATAACTCTACAGGGTTTACACATAAAACTCTATCTCTATTTATGCGATGACAACATGATATTCACACAAATCTGCGACCACGTAATATCACTCCCATTCCTAGGATGCATGCGATGCAAGTTGACAAATAGAGCTGATCTCTAAGTCCTTATCTCTTGTTTATGCAAGCCTAATCTTGTTTTTTCGAATCCAGATTCTAACCTAGCTCTCTCGAGATATTAGGTTCTTTCTTTAGATTCTCTCTCGAGTAACTCTAAAGGGTATTTTGCACAACATAAAACAAGACAATCGCAAGCAATGGACTTCCTAGGTCATGTTGGCCTAGTTCTTCTTAACCAATTCAATTAGTTTAACTACTCATGCGTATTAAGAGAGTGAGCAGATGTAGAAATAGAATTTCCATTGAATAGATATGAGATGAAGTACAAAATAACAATGTAAGTATAGTAAAGAGCCTCGAGCAATTTCTTGCTGCCAGGCATTTACACTGTTTCTATTCGTGCTCTAAAGATATTCTTGCTCTCGCGAGAGTCGGCCCGTTCTCTACTCTTACGCCCCAAGGTTCTCTCTCGAGCTGCCCTGGGCGATCTTTGGCGTCACCACTCTTCTCTAGCTCCACCGTAAAATGGAAAAGAAAACTATAAACTGAGGCAGCGATGAAGTAAACGATGCTTAACCCCTTCTCTGAATAATGCACTTGGTATTTATAGAACATCAAAGGTGAAAGGGGGTTTCTCTCTCCCGGTTGTACTAATGGGACAGCTATAATTCCTTACTGATGCACCGGATAATTGTCACCAATAAAGCTGGATGTACTTTGTGATCGTTATCGGCTGTCAACTTAATTTGGATCCGACTGCCGTCAGCTTTCTGTCCCATCGATCTTAATTGTTCTTTCATCTGGATGCGTCCACCATGTTGTGTTAACCAAGTTGTGGTGATTCTTCTTTGATGAATATTTGCGAGCATGATCAACGCAAAGTCTTGCGTTGAAGTTACGCTCGGCCAATATATTCCATGATCGCAATCTTTGCATTGCGTTAACGCATATTCTGCACAAAAATATAAAGATCAACTACTCTAATGCATTGGACGTATGCGACCGTAATATTATAGAATTCATCCTTAATGGACGTAATTTAACATATCTCATCCACGCATTCCAACATTATTTAAGAATTTAGCACTATGATAACGTACATTTCTGCTCGTTATTAATGCTCCACTCGATTGTCCCCATCTTGGCTAATCATATCTGTCCATGCTTAAAATACTGACAAAAATAAAAACAAATCAAAAGCCAAAGAATATTCTAACTAGTAATTTAACTAACGAAATGTCAATGGCTTCCTCAGCAACAATGCCATTTTTGACCGGCCAAAAACTTATGTCGTTAATAAGCTTCAAACTTGATCAAAAGAAAATTTGTAAATACCGAACTACTCCTATCACTACTGAAATGTAGTAGCAGTGATAAGTTTGAGTCGATTTGCAGGGAAACACAATTTGTTTTGTTAAGTTAATTTTCTAACTAAAGTAGTAAATGGGGGGTTTTGTGTGGAAGAGATAGATGCGTGAAATTAAAATAAAAAAAAGGTAAATTTCATCTAAAATAGGAGTCTAAGGTAAATGTAATCCAGAATAGGAGTCTATCTAATTTCTAGAGCAAGAGAGAGTTTCCTATGCAATTTCTTTCATTAGGCTTCAATTAATTACACTGAATCTGTCAACCCCTTAACCTATTAGAAAATCTAATAGCCCAATTAGCCAAATTTGATATTAAAACAATTTTTTCCTAATTAAATCTACAAGTCTTCCCTCTTAGTGACATATAAGTTAAAATTGAATTGCATTACGAAAGGGTTCAATTATTGAGACATACTACAAGCTGAAAAAGAAATATCTTATAGCATGTCTTATTTGGAAAAGATTATATTAGGGCATACATGTATTTTGTCAGAAAAAGTCTAGACTTTACACATGCGATCCTAATATGCGCAACTAAATCAATCAATATATGCATAGGCTTTGATGATTTTGCAAACAATAATTTCAATAAATTAATTTGTCATATCAATTTATAAAAATTCCATTAAGATTCAATCAAATCATCCCAAAAAGTTCACAACAATTCAGTTAAATTAATTAGAAAACCTTAAAAAAATAAACATAGTACTCTTGCTCAAAAGAAATTAGATAGGAGTTACGATGTGATGCATAGAATTATGATGTGATGGTGTGATGCATAGAATTATGATGTAATCGTCTTCCACGCCGACCCGCCCGTGCTCGTGTGCCCTCAGATTTGCTCATGCCAAGCCACGTCGTCGACGCCCAGCCGCCCTGGTCCGCGTCGCCTAGACATACGCACTCCAAGCCAATCGTGCCCTCCTCTCGCCGTTAGCTCGACCATGTCGTCGAACCAGCTTCCATCACAAATCTTCTTTGCCACTTGGTTTTGATCGAATCTTGGGTGGAGTAAGATTTTTTGCGTAAGTTTTTGGGTGTTGTTGTTCTTCTTGGGTGTTTTCTGGATCACTTGTTATGTCTTCGGTTTATAATAGTTTTCCTCCTTGCATTTAAAGGTTAATTGGGGATTTTGGAGGAGAATTTGTGCGCTGTTTAGCAGGTCTTGAAGTTCCTTCTTCATGGCGATTTGGTAAGTTCCAAGGCTTGGTAACCCCCATTGTGGTTTAGTTTGGGGATTGTTAGATTAAATTTTATATGTTTGGTTTTGGGTTAAAATTGTTAATATCTCTTGGGTTTGGATTTTAGATTCAAGACTTGAGACGTTTAGGATGTTGCTCATCAAAGTAAAGACCAATTATCTTTTGAAGATTAGTAAGTTTGGAGTAAGTTGTTGGGTGGTTATTTTGAATTAAGATTAATTGTAGAGAATTAAGTTATTAATTTTGAACTTTGTGTATGTTCTGGTAACCAACAGAAGTGGGTTTTGGAATTAAGTTTAGATCGAGCTATAGTTTAGGTAAAGTAAAATTGGAGGTCTTTGATTAATTTGGTTAATTGGAGTTAGATCCAAAATATTGATTTAAATATTGGATTTATTTTAGGTGGTGCTTGTCTTGAAAAGGATAAGCTTGCTTGGGTTTCTTTGGATTTAGTTTTGAGGTAAGTAATCTTACTACTGAAACTGCACACGGGCTAGGTATTAGATGTATGCTAGCATGATAAATGAATGTTATGGCAGAATGGTAGTATGATAGACTGATAGTATAATATGATCAAAGTATGTTTTGTACGATATCTGAATTATTTATTTATGCACATAGACACTTGAATGCTAGTATGAGACAGTATGTGCTTCCATATGGTTGTATTTGATCTGATGATGTTGAGGTATACATGTATGTTGTAGAACCATGATGTTAAGGTATATGTATATGTTGTAAAGCCATGATGTTGAGGTTTATGTGTATGTCATAGATTCGTATAATGATGATTATGATGTTGAGATTGTACAAATGTCCTTACTAATTAGTTAGATGCCCATTAGATTTTGTGTTTCCTTCGGGATTCACCAGCTTGTATTTTCTTCGGGATTCACCAGTTTGTGTTTCCTTCGGAATTCACCAGTTTGTGTTTCCTTCGGGATTCACCAGTTTGTATTTCCTTCGGGATTCACAAGTTTGTGTCTCCTTTGGGATTCACCAGAGGTAGTGGGCATACTTAACTACAGTAGGATATGACTCAGTCTCCTTCTTGTTTCATGTGTATATGTGTCCCATGAGGACTAGAGCAGTTTATATATTTCACCAGAGGTGGGTATCTAGAGGGCATAGATGCCTAGCCTGACCCCAGTAATGGGTTACTTACTGAATATTTTATACTCATTATTTCTCATGTCGTTGTTTCAGGTAAGGGTAGAGATGCACCAGCGACGGACAAGCGGAATTCGTGATCGAGCCACTGGATGTCAGGAATTATTTATTATCCTTGTTATGTTTCTCTTAACTTTTAGTTTTGATGTTTAAAACTTACTTATAAGAATCATTTTTCAGACTTATTTATTATCCTTTATGATTTATGGGTATCCTACTATTGTTTTAGTATTTGAATTTAATAAAAGTCTTTCGAACTTACCTTTAGTTTAATTAACATTTATTTCGTCATAACCGAGTGTCGTTTTGAGTTCCATGCATGCATGTATTTAGTAATGGCCTAACTTAAGTCCTAGGGGGTCAGGTTGTTACAATTGCAACACTAGAAACATCGTTGCAATGCTCAATAAAAAAGGCCACAAGCGTTAGGGAAAACGTTGCAATGCCGAGCATTTTGTTAAAAACTCGATACTCGATGCACGATGATCCTTTACTTAATACCTAATGCTTGATTACTCGATAGCATTTTACTCAATTACTTGACAACTTTTTACTCGATGGTAATTTGGTAATTTTAACTCTTTTGAAGCCCGGATACTCAAATAAACTCCAAATTGCTTCAAATTAACCTCGTTCTTCACCAAATGACTAATTCTACCTCTTGATTTTTCTATACCTATAAAATAGGAAAAATGTACACATAAAATCCAATAATGAGCCCGAATTAAATTATCAATAATAGCTCTTTCTTAGAGTTATCAAAGGTGAATGGAGAGAGTATTTATAGTAAGTGGGAGTGGGATATGTGACAGCATAGCTCTCGGTCTCTCTCATTAGTTTGAAGTAAAGTTTCGTGCATGGCCTTATGGCACCTTGAGTGTCCTCCTATAGGATGGCATTTTTGCTGGAGGTTTTATTCAAACTCCAGCAATTGATAGGGTTACTTTAGTTTCAAGTCCTAATCGGTTTTTTTCCTATGGTTGGCTCATTGGGGTGGAACTTAAAATGAAGGGTTACACTTACAAGAATTGTTAAGCAAATTTAACAAATTCTACACCGAACAATGGTGACTAATAGTGACAGTAACAAGCTCCTTGTCTATTAATTGAGATTGTCTTATTTCAGTGAAAGGGCGCTTGATCAACCTATGGTGACTTTTGTCCTGTCTCATTGAAACATCAGTGCAAAATAGATGTCACATAGGGTACATTAGACTATTTTGCTAAAATTGATTGGTTTTCTTGATGTTTAATGCAAATAGATTAATTATAAACAATTTGTATGGTTTTAACAATCTTTTTAATATGACTTCTGTGATGCTTAATTTACTTACGTTGACAAATTAACTGAAGAAAATTATACTTCTTGGAAAAATACGATTTAAAAAATCCTTATCATCGATGACCTTCGTTTTCCCCTTATAGAGGACCGTCTTCCCATTCCAACTGTTGCTCAAAATATTCGAGAAGCATACTAGCGATGGACACGGGCAAACAAGAAGCCCTGAGCATACATCTTGGCAAGCTTTTCTGAAGTCTTTGCCAAGAAGCATGAGTCCATACTCACAGCTCGTGAGATTATGGAGTCTCTGAGGGGAATGTTTGAACAATCGTCCGCACAGCTCAAACACGACGCTCTCAAACACATCTTCCAAATACCACAAAGTGTTAAACCTGTGGGATAAAAATAGGTATTTATGAGGAAAAGAAATGAAAATAATGAGGTCACAAGATATAATGAATTACTAATTGCACAAAGTTTTTCCACAAAGACCTAGTATTGATTTTGAGGAGACGTATTCTCCAGTATTGGATGCAATTACATTAAGATATTTAATTGGCTTGACTGTGTATAAAAGTCTGGATATACATCTTATGGATATAGTCACAACATATTTAGATGGATCTCTTGATAATAATATTTTTATGAGAATCTCAGAAAGATTTAATGTACTTGAAACATATACATCAAATTTTCGGGAATGATATTCAATAAAGTTATAGAGATCACTATATGGATTGAAACAATCAGGGCAGATATGGTACAATTGCCTGAGTGGATATTTATCGAAAGAAGGATATCAAAATAATCCAATATGTCCGTGTGTCTTTATAAAGAAATCACAATCAAGATTTGCTATTATAACTGTATATGTTGATGATTTAAATATAATTGAAATTCCTGAAAAACTATCATAGATAATAGAGCATCTTAAGGAAAACAAAATAAAATGTTACCTTGGTTTGCAAATTGAGCATTTAGCAGATGGAATATTTATTCTTTAGTCAACTAATACATAAAAATTTTGAAAAGATTTTATATAGAAAAAGCACATCCATTAGCTATTCCAAAGGAAGTCTTTTCATTGGATATAGATAAAGATATATTTCGACCTTGAGAAGATAATGAAGAACTTCTTTGTCCTGAAGTCTCATATCTCAGTGCAATTCGTGCACTTATGTATCTTGCTAATAATACAAGACCAGATATTGCGTTTTTAATAAAATTATTAGCTAGATATAGTTCTTCTCCTACAAAAAGACATTAGAACGGAATTAAGCATATACTCCGTTATCTTTGAGGAACAAACGATATTAGTTTGTTTTATTCAAATAAATCAAATTTTGATCTAGTTGGTTATGCAAATTCATGATATTTATTTGATCTACACAAAGTTAGATCTCAAACAAGTTATCTATTCACATGTGGAGGAACTATTATATCATGGCAATTGATGAAACATGCTACAACAGCTACTTCCTCAAATCATGTTGAAATTCTTGCAATTCACGAGACTGGTCGAGAATATGTATGGCTAAGGTCAATGACTCAACCATTCATGAAACATGTAGCTTGTCTTCTAATAAAAATCTTCCAACAATATTATACGAAGACAACACAGCTTGCATAGCTCAAATCAAAGGAGGATATATTAAAGGAGATAGAACAAAACATATTTCATCGAAGCTTTTCTACACTCATGATCTTGAAGAAAATGGCGACATCACTATACAACAAATTTGTTCGAACGATAATCTGGTTGACTTATTTACAAAAGTACTACCAACCGCAACTTTTGAAATATTGGTGCACGACACTGGAATGTGGCGCCTTAAAGAGCTTAAGTGATGTTTTCATGAGGGGGAATAAATATATTGTATTCTTTTAGGAGTATGTATTATTGAAATATGTACTCTTTTTCCTTCACTAGGGTTTTTCTTAGTAAGGTTTTAACAAGGCATATTCCATATATATATATATATGGGCATCTAAGGGGGAGTATTATGAATATTATAATAATAAATAGATGTCCATTGCTTAGTGTCCCAGAAGCTATGTGTCACCCTTCATGTTGTCCATGTGCCTTGTAATTATTCATGTTTGGTGTTCATATAAGTCTATATCCTACTTGTAACTTTCCCTATAAATAGTGGCCTTTGATGGATCTTAAAAACATGCATACATTAGTGAGAATTCCACTTCTACTAATTTTCATATTATCCAATTTTATAATTCTAATTATTTTATGTTTTTAGTTATTTTATTTAATATTATATTTTATATATTTTATATTATTATATTATATTTTCTCTATATTTGTGTTCCCGCTGTACTCCTAAATTTCACAACAATCTTTTAATTTTTGTGGTGAAACATTTTTGGCTACTTATCATGTGAGAAATTGAGTAGAAACTACCATGCGCAAGAAAATCATAAGGGTATTTGCAAATCATAGCAGATACAACTAGTAATTTCACAATTCTCTTCTCAATCTACTCACAACCAAATATACCAAGTCCAACCCAATAGTTTTGACGTTTTAACATTAAATTCACTCTATACATTATAGTTTCCATGCACAATACAAGAAAATTCATTTTAATTCCAATTGTTTACGGATGCAAGAATTTTTTTTTTTTTTTTGGTTCGTAAAAGACAATTGATAGCAAAAATGTTAAAAACTACATGAAACGAACACGATTATCAAACTTTACATTTTAAAAATATTAAGTTATGTGACAGCGGGATAATTTTCCAAAAAACTTTGTCAACATCAATGTTTCTTCACTTTTATAAAAACGTCAAGTAATTAAATATTGCAATTGTCAATAAATGTGCTTTCTTTCTTTGTAGTGAACATTGTACCTTCTCATGCATAATTAATTAAACCAAGAAAGAATGTAAAGTGTAGAAATCACTTCTAAACTATTAGTATTGCTCAAATAAACCAATAAATGATCGACATTATTATGATAAAAAATCGTAATTCTCTTTTTCTTTTTAGAACGGTACGACAATGTAGGTTAGTAGATGCATGTTGCGAAATCGATAATTAAAGAACACAAAAATGAACGTAGAGTAGGGAAGATTGACATACATTACATGGTTCACTAACAGTGTGTTAGCTACGTCCACGGGTAGAGGGAGAACAATATTATTTCGAGAGAATGTTTTCAGAATTACATCACCAACGGCGCCTCTAGGTTAGAGAGTTTATATATCGCACTGCTCTAAACCCTAGAGTCAAAAACGTAAATAATTGCAAATAAATAAATATGCTGAATACAAAATCTGAATAGGTTTCGGGGTCGTTGCCCCAAAACCCCCATCAGGGTGCGAGACCCCCGTACTAGGTTGTTTGAAGCGTTAGCAAACGATTCAAGGCATTTCAACAATGCATTAGGATATTTCAACTAGATTGACACATTCCTAACATCGTCATCATGTATCATATCTCATTCTCATTCATTCAATAATAAAATCTATAAATACAAAGGGAGAGAAGTCCACCAAAGCCAACAAAAGCAAGGAGAGGGGGCTAGAGAGAAGCCTCATATCAAACAAAGATAAGAAAAAATAGAGTTACATAGATTAAACAAGATTAAAGGAAATAGTGGAAGGGATTGTACTCTTTGAAGAGCTTTGATCGATGAGACCAGCAGCCTGCCAAGGAGCAGATGTTTTCTGGTAATTTGATGGTGTTCTATTCGAAGAGTTGCTGAAGGTTCGATTATTTCTTTCTAGCCAAATAGTCCAACAATGGCGATCGTAGAAATGAAAATGATACTGTTTTTATGGGAAGAGAAATTCATGCTACATAGGGTTTTGCAAAGAGAGATTATGTCTGATCCATTGTTGATATTAATCCCAAACATACTTTGAGTACTTCTCTAAAGCATTTTGGCCATGTTACCATGCATAAAGAGATGATCCATTTTTTGTTCCTTGTGCTACCATAAAGGGCATCAATTTAGATTTAGAGCAATACCTTGCAATCTCTTCTGTAGTAGCTCCATGGTGTTGACAATTTTGTGAAGCATGGTCTAAATAAAAAACATACATTTCTTGGAAATGGTAGATTTTCATAGGCAAGAAAAAATCTTGATTCTATACATTGATTTTTTTTTTATTCTTATTTTCATTACATCAAACTGAAAATAAAAACTTCGTTTAATGGTTAATATCATAGTTAGAGTTAAAAAGAGAGAGCTGATAATTAAATCATAATAATTTTATAATTTGAGCGATAACAATAATTATAGTGCAGGGTTGGTATGTGCAATTTTCAATATTTCGGTCTAGTAGTAAAATTTCATATTTTCATCACGTAAATAATCAAATTGAAATTTCGAGGGTTTGATTGTAAACAACAGGTGGATTTTGGAATTTATTTTCTTTTGTTTAATATCCCATGAAATTGATATTTACCTAAGATTTAATATATATGAGTTTCTTTGACATCTCGATATTGTAGTGTCATGTAGCTTTTTTAATCACGAGATTAGTCAAGATACACACAAGTAGTCGTTTAGGGGTATATAAAAAAAATTTCATAGAAGCGAGACACGACCCATTTCTCTCTTTCCGTTGAAAATTATTGCAAACTTAATTTACAAATTATTAATTAAATTAGTTTTTTCTTTAATTAAAGTTAATAGTTTTTATTTGCGGTAGTACCTCTTTGATTAGGTGAATAGTGGTCTAATGGCTTAGTGGGATTAGTGGATAGAATTTCAAGGTTAGTGGTAGATTTTCACGGTTAGTGCATTAGTTGTTAGTTTTTATTATTTGCTTATAAATATTTGTACTTTTTCCACTTTAATAAATATAGAACTCAATTGAAGTACTTGATTTTTCGTACAATTTTCTCTGTTGTTTCCACCTTTATTCTCTTCGTTCTATTGTTTTTCGTTACATAGTGTCAGAGCATTTAAGTTTTTACTTTTGTGTTTGAGTTTATATACCTGGTGAATATGAATGGTGTGTTGGACTTAGCAAGTTAACAGCGGAAGAATTCAGGATCATTAAGCACTCTAATTCCTTCATTTTAGCATTAAAATAAGTATATTTATAAGATATAATGAGGGTTGCAACAGCATAATTTGAAGACTCTCTTCAATCCACGAAATTAGCTCCGATATCCTCAGCTATAGATTGTGAATCATCAAAAGATTTTCCCTACTTTTCTCTAGGACCTTAGATTTGAGTTGTGGGACTAAAAAAATAATGTTGAATTTAGAGAAGAATTTTAGAGGAGAAGCTGGTTTTTGCAAAAACTTGAAGAACCTTTCTTCAATCTCTTTTCTCAGCAAAAAATTTGTTTGCATGCCTTCTAATCAGCTGAAATCAGTTGGTTTTATCACTTCCAACCATGCAACCATATTGCATTAAAAAAGGACTGTTCCTACTTGGAAGATCAAAGTGGAATTTTAGTGGAATTGTGATTCATAGTTAGAAAAACCCACTGGGGTTTTCCATTTGAAATTGATTTTTCAATTAAAAATCAATTTAATTTTGAAAACCAATTTTCAAAATAAGTTTAAGATGTTAATTCTTTTATTAATATCAGTTCACATTTTATTAATTTCATATAAAATTAATTATTTAATAATTAATTGAATAATTTAATTAATTATATTAATTTAATATCAGATATTAAATTAATTAATCGTCAATTTCTTAATCATACATCTTTATTCATATAATTAATATTTAAATCGTATTTAAATATTAATCAACTCTCCAATTTTGTTTAATTCTACAATTAAACGTGGAATTATATCACATATAATTACTAATTCCCTTAATTTGAATATGAATGTTTCATATTCACTCATCACGCTATTATAAGGTTTATTCTATTTGTGAGCTAGTAGGGGGACCTAATGAACCGACAGATCATGGGCTCCAACGATCCGAGATTAACTGGCTAAACTCTTTAACCTAATTAACCACCATTAGTTAACTACCGGGTCACTTCACTAAAACTCAGTAGTTGCACTCCCCTCACTATAGATATATTGTGTTCACTCGATATAATCATAATTAATAAGTTAACCTTTCATAGGTTGTTCGTAATAACAGTTGCGTCAATAGCTATTTTACCTCCGAGATTACCTCTTGTTTCTTAAGTCCCACTGATTCTCTAATGAACAATTAGTTTGAGATCCAATCAACAAACCGAGTTTCTCTTAAGCCAATGAGAGAGTGAAGCCCCTTGTTCAAGACCCAGAGTCACCACTTAAGGGAATAACCTCTCTACTATCCCTTAAAGCGGGTAGGAGTGAGTTTCATCTTGCACCCTATGTCCCCAACTATCTACCCGGTCTTACATATGAAATTGGAGACTTATTGAGTCGGTGCTGTTCAGCCAACCCTCACCCAGAAAATCTAAAGATAATCCCAAATAAACAGGCTATGTTCTTGACAGTCCATCTTTGCCTCAGTAGAGTCTTTCAGTGGCATGTTTCGGTCCTCTTCCCTAGCTCAAGATTAAGGTTAGTTACCTAGGTAATCGCTTTGAAATACACAGTCTTAAATAGTAAATAATGTTATAAAGTAAGAGTGACTTATTTCTTGGTCGATCTTATACAAACTCTTTACATAGGATGCCCCCACTCCTCATGTCTTCACATGAACAAATCAAGATCACTTCGTTTGTTGCACTTTACAACATTTGTAATATCTACAAAGTGGATGACATCCGATAGTGTCCCAAAATAAGGTATCCAGTTTTATCCGTATACTATAGACCATTTTGACAACCTACTCCAACTTGATCCACTCTTATGTCTCTATATAAAGTTCAAATATTCATGTGTTAGTCTTCTCTAAAGCATTTTGGCCATGTTACAATGCATAAAGAGATGATCCATGTTTTGTTCATTGTGCTACCATAAAGGGCACCAATTTAGATTTAGAGCAATACTTGACAATCTCTTCGGTAGTAGCTCCATAATGTTGAGAATGGTCTAAATGAAAAAAAAAAAAAAAACTTACATTTATTGGAAATGGTAGATTTCTGAAGGCAAGAAAAAAATCTTGATCCTATAAATTGATATTTTATTATTATTATTTTCTTTGCATCAAACTAAAAACGAAAACTTCATTTAATTGTTAATTAATACTTATTTAATTATATATATTAAATTTGATTTAATAAATATATTATTTCAACTAAATTTGAATTTTAAAAAATAACTCCCTTGGAGTTATTTGTGAAGTGTGGAAGAGAGTTATAAATCCATCTTCAACTACTTCATCTTCACTCGCTACTTCATCTTCACTCGATAAAAGAGAAGGAGTTTTTTTTTTTTTTTTTTTTTTTTTTTGTGATGATGATTCATTGGTATTTATCATAGAAAAGGAGAGAGAGTTTCCTCTAAAAAAAAAAAAAAAAATCTTCTTCTGCCTCACATAAAAAAAATCTCGTTCACAAGAACTTTTCCTTTTTATCTCACAATTCTTGATCCTTGTCCGAAGAACAACAAGGAAACCAAGTGATAATGTCTTGCTATGGATTTGTGTTCATTCGTGAGTTTGGGAAGAAGTTCTGGTATTCGTGAGTTCATCAAAAGGAGAAAGACTCCATTGAAGAAGGTCTACAAGTGGTATTCTTCCTTTACCTTAAAAGCATGCTGTATATATCTGTTTATCTGGTACATGTTGTATGTTTTCTCTGTTTTTCGAGTTTTCAAAATGAATAACAATGACACATGTGTTCATACACTTCCGCTATGGAATTCCATTACTTCAATATCTATCTCCCGATGCTGTCAACAGATCGTCAAGAGTACTATATCGGTATATACAGGCATCGGGAGTAGCGTAGCATACTCTTGATGATGTCAACAAGCCATCGGGTGTGTGGTGTTCTCTCTCGACAGATCGCAACACCATCAGGAGTATGAATCAAGAAATCGATTTCCTGAATCAGCTCCTGACAACTGTTTACCCTATCTAGCGATAAGCTTACTCCCGATGAAATCGCTAGGTGATTAGGCCCATTTTTCTTTTTAGTATTTCAATTATCGCTTTTAATTTGTTTCAATTTTGATCTAAATAACCTAAAATTTAACCCAAATAAATAGTTATTAAGAAAATCAAAAGCTTACACAAGCATTTAAATTAAACAAAGTCAGCGATAGTATTCTTTTCTACATAAGAGAGAGAAAAGTGTACTAGAGAATAATGTTTACATATAGATATAGTAGTCCAGAAAAATATATCTTAACGAAAATATAAGTAAAAGTGTGATGACATATTGTGAGCTCGTGACTCCAAAAAATACTCCTCCAAAACTTCAAATTGACCTACAATTTAGTTAAGTTGAGACATTAGAGCACATTATTATTAAGATTAAACGATATGAATAACTTTCAACCCAACATTGAAACATAAGAAAATAATACCAAAAAAACTTCATGCACATAACAATAATTACCAAAAAGAAAAAATTTAACAAATTCAACCCACCCCACCCAACATTCAAAACTTCATCAACATAACAATTACGAAAGAAAAAAATTAACAAAATAATACTCAAAACTGTTGAGTTTACACGTGTTGTGCCTTTTTTTAACACCTAGCTCACACGTTTTTATAGATTAAACACTCAACTTTATTCAACATGCAATTGTAGGTTTCACAAAACTCACAAACAAGAAGGAAGAGAGCTCGAATCAAAATGATGAAGAATTAAATTTGCAGAGAATAAGAGAAAAATCACATAAGAGTTTTAAGTGGTTCGGTTCTTGAGAACCTACATCCACTAAGCAGAGGAGCAAAATTTTATTAAGCAAAAATTGGAGAAATAACAGATAAGTTTTCACTTATTATCTAATTCTCACTTTTGATCTCCTTTTTATATAAGAGTTTTTGGATAAGGTAGTTACAACTGATTTGTAGTTGATTTATCTTTTACCCTTTTATTAAGAGAGTTAAGCGTTGATTTCCGGTTTTACACTCCAAATCTCCACCTTAAAAGATTCGTCAGGGCAAATCAAGTTCTGCTCCAGAGCTAATCAACTTCATTCATTTCTGGGTTCAACGAACCTGATTGCTTCTAGGCATTTGATGAACTTCATTTGAGTAATTGGCTATGCCAACATGTCTGCTGCGTTCTCACTTGTATGTATCTTAAAAACTTCTCCCTTTTCTTTTTGCTCTTTGATAAAGTGAAACTTTATAGGAAGCAGTGAAGTCTCCGAAATGGTAGGCGTATTGAGTCGATGGCTTAGGCCACTCTCACCCATGCAAATCAAAGAACGAGTCTTCATAGGTAGAAGTTCATAATTCAATCAAGATTAATTAAAATTAAGTCACTTATGATCATCCTATGACATATTAATCTTTTTAATTAACAGATTTATAAAGAGAGATTAATTATTTCACGATCCATCTTGCTAGAAACCATTATTCTTTTCTCTTATTAATCTTAGGAGTAAAGAGTTTCTTAAATAGAAGAAATACACCATTACAAATAAGGAAAGAATAAAACAATTACATAAAAAGAAAGAATAAAATAATTACAAATAAGGAAAGAATAAAATATAGCAAATATAATACAATAAGTACAATATAAAATTTCACAATAAAGGAAATAATCAACACTCCCCCTCAAGCTGGTTTGAAGATATCATTCATAGATAGCTTGTCAATCAACTTGTTGAATTGCCACTTTGGAAGACCTTTGGTTAACACATCTGCAATTTGCTCTGTTATCAAGAGAAAGGGAATGCATATTATTTCTGCATCAATCTTTTTCTTTATGAAGTGTTTATCAACTTCAATATGTTTGGTCCTATCATGAAGGACTAGATTGCGGGCAATGGAAATTGCTGACTTGTTATCACAATAGATGCACATGGACATTGTTTGAGAGAAATTCAATTCTTCCAATAGTCTTCTTATTCATATGCCCTCACAAATACCATGGGCTAATGCCATAAATTCTGCTTCAGCACTATTTCTTGCGACCACACTTTGTTTTTTACTTTGCCAAGTAACCAGATTTTCTCCAACAAAAGAACAATACCTCGAAGTAGATCTTCTATCAGTCGTGCTTCCTGCCCAATCAGCATTAGTGTAAACCTCAATTTTAGGTGGTCATGCTTCGTAAATAATATACCTTTTCCTGGAGTACCTTTCAAATATCTCAAAATTCTATAAACTGCTTCAAAGTGAACTGACTCGGTAGCATGCATGAACTGACTTACTACACTAACTGCAAAAGCAATGTCAGGACATGTGTGAGAGAAGTATATGAGTCTCCCTACAAGCCTCTAGTACTTTTCCTTTTCTTTTACTTCTTTTTCAGTTGCAGGAACCAATTTTAAATTTTGCTCAATAGGAGTTTCTGCTATCTTGCAACCAAGTAAACTTGTCTCATTCAGTAGATCAAGAATATACTTCCTCTGGTTGCAAGAATGTCATTTTTAGGTCTGGCAAACTCCATTCCTAATACTTTAAGGTTCTCAGGTCCTTGATTTGAAAATCATTAGCAAGGTTTTTCTTCAAGATATTCAGTCCTGTCTCATCATTACCTATAAGAATGATATCATCAACATACACTATCAAAATGACCAACTTACCACTTCCAGTATGTTTATAGAACATAGTATGATCAGCTTGACTTTGTCTGAATCCTTAGCTTGTCACTACCTTTCTAAACCATTCAAACCATGCTCTGGGAGATTGTTTAAGTCCATATAATGATTTCTTTAACTTGCACACTTTGTTATCTTGAGATCTACCTCAAAACCAGGTGGCAAGTCCATAAAAACCTCTTCTTCAAGATCCCCATTGAGAAAGGCATTCTTCACATCCAGTTGATAAAGAGGCCAATCAAAATTAACTGACACAGACAACAATATTCTAATAGAAGTTTTTTTAGCTATTGGAGCAAATGTTTCTTGATAATCAATGCCATAGGTCTGAGTGAACCCCTTGGCAATCAATCTGGCCTTGTACCTTCAATACTACCATCAGCTTTACATTTTACAGTGAACACCCATTTCCATCCCACCGTTTTTTTATCTTTTTGTAGTTCGACTATGTCCCATGTGCAATTTTGTTTCACTGCATTGAACTCTTCCATCACTGCTAATTTTCAATTCAAATCATTTAGGGCTTCCTGTATATTCCTTTGAACAAATAGGTTGCTTATTTTGGATGTGAAGGCTTTATGACAGTCGAATAATCTATGATAAGAAAGGTAGTTTTCAATGGGATATTTGGTGCATTTACGAGTACCTTTCCTATGGGCAATTGGAATATCAAGATCATAGACATTAGGTAAAGGATTAGAAGGAGATGAAGAACTAGGAGAAATAGGAGTAGAGTGTCTAATACCTGGATCTTCAAGATCATACATCGGAGTATTTGATTGGTCATGTGATAAGTCAATTGTCTGATCTCGAACTCTTTGAGTCAAGTTTCTTCTAGTATAAACCTGAAGTTCAGGATTTCGACTAGTAGAGTCATTTTGTAGTGTTTCTAGAAGTCTCCATACTTAGTATCGAAGGACTAGAGTTGATAATGGCAGGACCATTGATGTTTGGGAGAGATAATATATCCCAAAAATTATCTTCAAAGTTAGATATCTCCCCCTGAAGAAAATTTGGGCTAAAAAAAGGTTGATTTTCCAAAAAAGACACATCCATACTCTCAAAATACTTGTGGGTCAAAGGATCAAAACATTTGTAAGCTTTCTTATGAGAAACATAGCCCACAAAAATGCATTTAGTGGCTTGAGGATCAAGCTTCATTCGAGAAAGAGGTGAAGTATGGACATAAGCAGTACACTCAAACAATTTAATTGGTAAATCAGAAGACAACTTGTTATTAGGAAAAAAACTCATTGAAGTGATTAAGAGGAGTTTTAAAATTCAAAACCTTAGACGACATTCGATTGATCAGATATGTAGCTGTAAGAACGACATTACCCCAAAAATATTTTAGAACATTCATAGAGAACATAAGGGCACGAGCAACTTCAAGTAAGTGTCTATTCTTTTGCTTAGCAATGCTATTCTGCTGAGGCGTGTCACGACACCTAGCTTGATGAAAAATGCCCTTTTCTTGCAAAAAATTGGTTAATTGTTCATTTAAATATTCAGTGCCATTATCATAGTGAAGAATTTGAATTTTAGTTTGAAATTGAGTCTCTATCATATTGTAAAGCCAAACAAAAACCGCTTTTACCTCTGACTTTTTTGTTAACAAATAAAGCCAAGTTAAACGAGTATTGTCATCTATAAAGGTAACAAACCAACACTTACCACTATGAGTTAAGACTTTAGATGGACCCCAAACATCAGTATGAATTAAGGAAAAAGGTGATGAAGCCTTGTACGGTTTAGGCAACTAGGTGGATTGATGATGTTTGGCAA
This sequence comes from Benincasa hispida, assembly GCF_027475165.1. NCBI lineage: Eukaryota > Viridiplantae > Streptophyta > Magnoliopsida > Cucurbitales > Cucurbitaceae > Benincasa > Benincasa hispida. Next base: position 75,176,523 of record NC_143489.1, read on the forward strand.
AAATACAACTTTCACATTGAAAAATTGAACAATCAAATCCTTTAAATAAATCATGAAATAAATACTTTAAATAAAAGAAATCTGGATACCCTAATCTACGATGTCAAAGCATGATAGTTTCTTTAACAGAAGGAGAACAAACAGCACTCAAGCCCTGAACTTTTTTATAACTAGCAGAAACTTCATCAAAGTAATAGAGACCATCAATCATCCTAGCACGTCCAATCATCCCCCTCTTCCCAATTCCTAATCTTGAAAGATACAATGAGTTTCACAAAAGATAACACGATAGTTAGCATACTTAGAGAGTTTACTAACAGACAACAAGTTACAGGCTAATTTTGGAACATGAAGGACAGAACGTAATATCCTTTTCCTGCAATAGAGGTGAAGCTACCATCGACAATGCGAATTTTTTCATTGTAATACATAGGAGAATATGATTCAAATAAACAAGAGGAACTGGTCACATGATCAGAAGCTCCAGAGTCTATAATCCATGAAGATGAATTAAGGTAAGAGAGAGCTTGAGGACAAGTATCTGATTGTGCCAAGGAAACACTAGGATTACCAGATGATGAATTGTTCTGTATCAAGCTTCAGAATTTGATCAATTTGCTCTTTGTTAAACGGGTTGGAGTCAACAACATTAGTATTAGAGGTATGTTGCTTAGAACTCTTCCAATTCGTAGGTTTTCCATGAAGTTTCCAACAAGTTTCACGTGTATGTCGAGATTTATTGCAATAGATCTGAAAAAAAAAAAAAAAAAAAAACAACACAATAGCTTAAATGAACCAACAACTAGGAAAACTATAGCTGATGGACAACAGCAACCGGTCGGCAGAAGACTAGGTTTTTTCTAGGGTTACAAAAAGAAAAAAAAATAGGGTTTTTTTTTTGGGGGGGGTTAGGGTTTAAAATTTTTTGTTGCTCTGATACCATGCTAGAAACCATTATTGTTTTCTCTTATTAATCTTAGGAGGAAAGAGTTTGTTAAATAGAAGAAATACCCAATTACAAATAAAAAAAAATAATAAAATAATTACAAATAAGGAAAGAATAAAATAATTACAAATAAGGAAAGAATAAACTATAGCAAACATAATACAATAAGTACAATATAAAATTTCACAATAAAGGAAATAATCAACACATTTTATACAAACTCTTTGTATAGAATACCCCCTTCACATGTCTTCATATGAATGATTTGAATTATATCGTTTGTAACACTTACAAAGTTGGTCGTATTCATAGTGTTTGATGAAGTTTTGTCATGCCATATGGATGGAAATTAAAGAAAGAAAATGTTGTTGACGTGTCATCTTTCTTTACTAATGATGTTTCGAATATAAAAGGGATTAATATTAATTTTGGAGAAAATTTTGAGGTAGAAAAAGATACACATAATGTTATTCTTAGACATTTGTTTGGTGCAAAATAGGTATCGTTAATTCTATCTTACCAAAGAAAATGAAAATTTTCATGCTCGTAAACAACTAGTAAAACTAATACGTAGTTAAAGTAGAAGTAAGAGGTAGATCCCAAGTGAACCTCTATTAATTGGCTAAAAATAACCCTTAAATTAAAAAAATATAGCAATTGGGGGGGGGGGGGGGGGTGGATTGTTTGTAAAGAAACTAAAAACTAACTAGAATAAAAAAATAAATCTAGAGAAATCTTATTACTAGGTGTAATTCCATCATTGTTCTTGAACAAATACTTGAAAACTCAACATCCCGTAATCAGATAAGGAAAGACCCTTAAAGACCCATATAGCCAATTAACATGAAGCATATCAATTAGCCCTAATCTAAGTAAAAAATACTTCCATATAACATTTATCATGTTCTTTTCTTAGATTTCTTTAAAAACAAAGGTTATCATGATTATGACATTAAAGAAACACATTAGAGTAAATTTCAAGAATGATTATATGGATGTTCTAAATTAAGAAATTCAAGAGTTAAATTCAGAAAAATCCTAATTAACACAAGAAAACTTAATTTTTGTAACCTATATCACCATTACGTAATAGTGCTAAGCAATAATTACATTCAAGAAATTAATATAATCAAAGCGTCAATTATCCTCCATTAATTTCTATTCAAATTCAGCTTAAGAACATTCAAGAATGCGGAAAATTCACGAAAATATTTAAACCTTGAATTAAGATTTTCCAAGAAATACAGTTACCTAGCCATATAATTGAGAAGTCTTGAAAGAAATCCTTGAACAATTGATGAAATCCATGAATAATTTCACAAAGAAGACTTGTGAAATTGCAAAAAATCTCTCAATACAAGAACAGATTCGTGGATTTTCTCTAATTTTGATTTTAAGATTCTCTCTATCAACAAATTTAAATTCTTCCCCTCTGTTGAAAATGAAAGAAAGGTTTTTAGATTCGTAGGTGTAGCATCGCAACGCTATTGATAGCGTTGCTATGCTAAATCTTAAAAAAGTCAAGAAGCATTGGGTGAGGGTTAGATACTTGGCTGGCGTTGGGTTGCGCAAGAAGCATGCACGGGGGGACAACTCCGTCAATCCCCGGAGCATTGCGACGCTCTTGGCAACATTGTAACGATACCCTATTTTGCAGCAAATGGGTGCATTCTATCCTTCAGCGTTGAGCTAGTGTCAGGCTTAGTAGCGGAAGGAGCGTTGCGACATTCCAAGCACTGCTGAAGCTTGTAGAATTGTTTCTTCAAAGGGACAAAGTGGTAATTTGTCATGGTTCGTCTTCTAAAGTGATTCTTTTGGTGTAGTTAATGCTTAAATTTATGAGGTGTGGAAAATATGGATGATATGTGTTGATGGATAGCGTTGTGCACTCAAGTTTCCCCAGCGGAATCCCAGTATAAATTCCTCTGAGTTTCCTGGTAAGTCGAGGGTCGAACACAGGGACTTGTGAAAATAGTTGCGTTGGAGATTTTTATGAAAACTTGCGGTAGCCAGTTGAATAAACAAGTGTTGGTTGTTGTTGCGTTGATGAAAATAATAATAAATGCGGCAGAGTTTGAAAAGAGTTGGTAGACGGGAAATACGATGAATATGCGGTAAACGGGTTGAGAAAGGTTTCGGATAACACTCCCTAGGTTGCGTTCATGCTTTGTGATCATGCAACATGCATACAATAGTAAACCACCTCTCGGCGTGAATGCCACGACTTCTAAGGCTAGAACGCATGCGATAAATATGCGATAAGTCTACAGGGTTTACACATAAAGCTCTATCTCTATTTATACGATGACAACATGACATTCACACAAATATGTGACCACATAATATCATTCCTATTCCTATGATGCATGTGATGCAAGTTGACAAACAGAGCTTATCTCTAAGTCCTTATTTCTTGTTTATGCAAGTTTAATCTTGCTCTTTCGAGACCAGATTCTAACCTAGCTCTCTCGAGACATTAGGTTCTCTCTTTAGATTCTCTCTCGAGTAACTCTAAAGGGGTAATTTGCACAACATAAAATAAGACAATCGCAAGCAATGAACTTCCTAGATCATGTTAGCTTAGTTCCTCACAACTCATTCAACTAGTTTAGCTACTCATGCGTATTAAGAGAGTGAGCAGATGTAAAAATAGAACTTCCATTGAATAGATATAAGATTAAGTACAGAATAACAATACAAGTATAGTAAAGAGCCTGAAGTAATTTCTTGCCACCAGGCATTACACTGTTCTACTCGTGCTCTAAAGATATTCTCCCTTTCGCGAGAGTCAACCCACTCTCTGCTCTTATTCCCCAAGGTTCTTTCTCGAGCTGCCTTGGACGATCTCCGACGCCACCACTCTTCTCTAACTCCGCCGAAAAATGGAAAAGAAAACTATGAACAGAGGTGTGGACTTGTAAAGTGATGTGAAGTAATCGACTGCTTAAGCCCTTCTCTGAGGAATGCACTTGGTATTTATAGGGCATCAAAGGTGAAAGGCGGCTTCTCTCTCCTGGTTGTACAGATGGGATAACTTTAATTCCTGATTGATGCGTCGAATAATTGTCACCGATAAAACTGGATGTACTTTGTGACCATTATCGGCTGTCAACTTAATTTGGATCCGACTGCTGCCAACTTTCTGTCCCATCGATCTTAATTGTCCTTTCCTCCGGATGCGTCCACCATGTTGCGGTGATTCTTCTTGGGTGAATGTTTGCGAGCACGATCAACATAAAGTCTTGCGGTGATGTTGCGCTCGACCAATGTATTCCTATGATAGCATTCTTTGCATTGCGTTAACGCATTATTCTGCACAAAATATAAAGATCAACTGCTCTAATGCATTGGATGCATGCAACCGCAATATTATAGAGTTTATGCTTAATGGACGCAATTTATCATATTTTATCAACACAATCCAACATTGTTTAAAGATTTAGCACTATGATAACGTGCATTTCTGTCCGTTATCACACCCGTAAATTTAAACAATGCTTGTCCTCAAGCATAAGCTATAGATTCCTTTAGCAAGTTAGCCGCATAGTTCTTTCCCTAGATTTCTCAAGGATACTTCTTTCAAATCCTATATGCCAGAATTTCCTTAAGTCTTATTCAAATCTCTTCCTAAAATACTTCTAAACTTAGGGATTGCAAGCTTAACTTTCAAAAGGACTTTACTGAATTCCGGAACATCGCATGATTTATTTCAAAAAGAAAATTTTCCACCGAGGTGTCAAATGATTTATCCATGCACAAAAAAATTTCTTCATTGCTATTTTTTTTCTGACCTTGCGTCCGAGTGCCTTGCTTTCGTTTTAGTTTGCCCCCACGGTTGTCATGCGGACATCCAACTACGAGCAATGCACTCTTCCTCAGACTAAACTCATACTACTTTGGCAGTGGAGTTGCGGTCATTTATTTATGCGTTGATTGGCGACTTACTTTCGTTTTGGCTTGCCCCCACGTGTGTCATGCGGACATCGAACTACGGTTAAGTGCCTTTCACAACTTAACTCTTATCAATCATGGGTTTCCCATTGCGTTGACAGTGGAGTTGTTATTCTCAAAAAAATCATTTTTTTTGTAGCAAGCATGGAAACAAATACCCCACCCCCAAATTTAAAATGCGGCAATGTCCTCATTGCCAAAGGATTAAAATAAGTCATGCGATGGACAAAAAAAATGCGTTGTAAAGAGAGTTTGAAAGAAAGGTAGTAAACACCTAACTTCGAGAAATATTTCATGAGGTGAGTATCCTAAGATTTACGTTAACTATAGTATATACGAAAGAGATAGAAGCATATTTTTCATCATTGAAATCATACTTGGCAAAGAACAACATGCGGTAAACTACTAAAATTATCTACTGGTGATATGATTGCAGTAATCAAGGAGGATGCAGTGATAAACTTTGAAAAATAATATGCAATATGATAGCGCAAAATTTGAAGTCAAGATAAGGAAGAGTATACCCCCAAATTTAGCGTTGTCGCCCACATTGTATTGACGCATCCATCTTGCGGTGATCATTCTTCGTTGGGTTGCAGTGATGGAATAAGATAAGTTTTGCTTCATGTACGTTCCCGCAATCCAGTGCCTCGCTTGTTGTAAGAAAAACACAGAGAGGGTCGAATTATTTTAAACAAAAGAAAATGGTTTTTTTTTTTTTAAAAAAAAAAAGAAATAGAACTGAAAAATGAAAAGATAGTTGAAAAGACAGTGAAGATTCTGAGTAGTGGAGAAAAGAGTTGAAGACTTGAAGTTTTCCCAAACTTGCGTCTTTGAGAAATTGTGATCATTTGATAACGCAAAGACCACCTACTTCCCTCTTTATTCAAAGTTTCCTAGTTCCATAGAGTCGACTTGGCGATCCCAGTCTTCTCCATGGTATGCCGTTACTCGTTGCCCATTGACTTTGAATATGTTGGTACCATCGTCATTTAATAATTTCATCGCGCCATGCGGAAGTATTTGTCGAATTATGAACGATCCGAACCAATGAGACTTTAGCTTTTCCAGGAAGAGTCACGGACGTGAATTGAAAAGCAAGGCCTTCTGCCCGACTTGGGGGTTCTTGCCGTATATGCGTTGATCATGCCAGTGCTCTTATAGATTTTTGCATTTTCATATGCATTGTTCCTTCATTCTTCTAGCTCGACCAATTGCATCTTTCACGCTTCCCCTGATTTCTTTAAATCGAAATTCAATTTCTTGACCGCCCATAATGCTTTACATTCCTGCTCCAAGGGCAAATGACACGCTTTGCTGAATACCAACGCATAGGGGGACATACTTATAGGTGTTTTAAATGTGGTTCGATATGCCCATAATGCATCATCAAGCTTTATTGCGCAATCCTTTTGTAAAGGTTTGACTACCTTCTCGAGTATCAATTTAATTTCACGATTGGACACCTCAGCTTGGCCATTTATTTGCGGATGGTATGCAGTGGCCACTTTGTGGAGGATGTTGTACTTGCACAGCAGCTCCTTTATATTGTGGTTGACAAAGTGTGATCCTTCATCACTTATGATGGCACGGGGAGTGCCAAAACGCGTGAAAATATTTTTCTTTAGGAATTGGAAGACTACTACCGCATCACTTACGGCGCATGCAATTGCCTCTACCCACTTGGAGACATAGTCAATGGCTAATAAAATATAGTGCTTACCGTTTGAAGGAGGGAATGGTCCCATGAAATCAATCCCCCATACGTCGAATAGTTCCAGCTCCAAGATAGTATTCATTGGCATTGCATTCTTCCATGAAATGTTGCCAGTGTGCTGACACCGATCACATTTTATTGTGTAGTCAGAAGCATCCTTAAATAACGAAGGCCAGAAGAATCCACTTTGTAAAACATTGGCTGCAGTACGTTGTCCTCCAAAGTGCCCTCCATAAGGTGAATCGTGGCACTATGACAATATGCATTGTTGAACACCATCTGGTATGCATAATCGAATGATTTGGTCTGCACCTCTTTTATCCAAATTCGACTCATCCCAATAGTAGTGTTTGCATTCATTCTTGAGCTTCTTCCATTGATGGTAGGTGTAATCTTCAAGAAATTGTTCATAGACCAAATAATTAACGATGTCCGCATACCAGGGCAGTTCTTCTATGCGAAATAGCTATTCATCCGAAAACACGGCACTTACTTCAGATTCATTACAGTCAACCTCGAGATTTTCCAGTCTGGACAAATGATCCGCAATTTGATTCTCTGTCCCATTTTGATCAATTATCTCGATATCAAATTCTTGAAGAAGGAGAACCCATCTGATCAATCTCGGCTTTGCATCTCTCTTTGTCATCAAATATTTGATTATCGAGTGATCGGTATGAATGAGTACCTTGGTTCCCAATAAGTATGCCCGGAATTTTTCCAACGCAAAAATCACAGCCAGGAGCTCTTTTTCAGGGGTGGTATAATTAATTTAAGCAGGGTTCGGAGTTTTACTCGCATATGCGATGGGGTGCAAAATTGTTTTCTTCTTTTGCGCTACTGTAGCTCCCATCGCATACTCGCTTGCGTCGCACATGATTTCGAATGGCAATGTCCAATCCGGCGCAATTAAGATGGGTGCGGTAATCAGCGCATCCTTTGAAATTCGAAATGCGTTGAGGCAATTGTTGTCAAATTCAAACTTTCTGTTTGCCTCTAGTAATGCACTCAATGGTCTTGCTATCTTAGAAAAGTCTTTAATGAATCGTCTGTAGAATCCAACATGCCCCAAGAAGCTTCGCACTGCCTTCACGTTTGTTGGAGGTGGAAGCTTTTCAATTGCATCAATCGTTGCTTTGTCCACCTCCAACCCTTTTCGGGAGACCTTGTGTCCCAACACTATACCCTCTGTCACCATGAAGTGACATTTTTCCCAGTTGAGCACCAGGTTCGTCTCTTCACATCTTTTCAGAATTTCTCCAGATTGGCCAGGCAGACATCATAAGTATTCCCATAAACGGAGAAGTCATCCATAAATATTTCTATTGAGTCCTCGAGATAATATGAAAAGATCGCCATCATGCACCTCTGGAATGTGCTTGGTGCATTGCAAAGGCCGAACGACATGCGGCGAAAAGAGAATGTCCCATATGTGCAGGTGAATGTGGTCTTGTCTTGGTCTTCAAGAGCTATCATGATCTGGTTGTACCCGACGTATCCATCCAAGAAACATTAAAAATCATTCCCTGCTAATCTGTCCTGCATTTGGTCGATGAATGGCAGAGGGAAGTGATCTTTCTTTGTGGCCGCATTCAATTTGCGGTAGTCCATACAGATGCGTCATCCAGTGATGGTCCCCTACGGTATTAATTCATTATTCTCATTGGGGCTACCGTCATTCTGCCCTTTTTCGGCACACATTGCACGGGGCTGACCCACGTGCTATCTACAATGGAATAGATAATGCCCACATCCAGCCACTTGATAATCTCCTTTTTAATGACCTCTTTCATCGCAGGGTTAAGTCTTGGTTGATTTTCAATGGTTGTTTTGGGGTCGTCCTCAAGAAGAATGTGGTGCATGCTGTATGCAGGGCTAATTCCTCTGATATCAGTGAGCGTCCAGCCGATTGCTCGCACGTGCTTTTTGAGAATGCTCATCAACGCATTCTTTTGATCTGCGTTGAGCGTAGAGGAAATTATTATTGGCATCTTCTCATTCTTCCCTAAAAATGCATACTTCAGATGTGTTGATAGGGTTTTTAGTTCAAGGGTTGGTGGCTCCACGAGAGAAGGTTGCATTATTTTTCATTCTTCATTCGGCTCTTTTTCTTGCATTGCGATCGGTCCCTCTTCCTTGTTCATTTTTTCTACGATTGCATTGTAGGCAGCTACGGATGCGTCGGCATCCTCTTCTTCATACAGTTCATCAGACTTTTCTTCTTCAATCAAATTCAAGTCATCTTCTGAATCTGGCAGGTCTTCCTCATCAAGAAATTTCATGGCACGAATTATATTAAGTTTGAGCTTCTATTTGTTTATGCTCAAAATGATCTCGCCCTTGTGCACATCAATTTGAGCATGACCAGTTGATAGGAAAGGTCGCCCCAAAATGATGGGCACATCTTTATCGGCCTCATAATCCAGGATGATGAAATCAACTGGCAAAATAAATTTATCGATCGTGATCAGCACGTCCTTCACCTTAACCTCTGGATGAACCAGAGATCTGTCGGCTAGTTGGAGAGTCACGGATGTAGGCATAAGTTGCCCAACATTTAGTTGTCGAAAGATTGACAGCGGCATAAAATTTATGCTGGCCCCCAAGTCACATAGGGCTTGCCCAATATAGAGTCCTCCTATGGAGTAAGGAATAGTGAAGCTCCCAGGATCGCTCATCTTCGGTGGGATAATAGATTCGGAACTTTAAGTTAGTGCCACCGTGGCAAATTTTCCAGCGCCTCTTTTCTTGGTTATCATGTCCTTCAGAAACATGGCATAGGCAGGCATTTCCTTAATCGCTTCACTAAAAGAATATTAACATGTAATTGTTTGAGCATAGACATGAAGCATTGGTATTGTACCTCTTTGTTTTTCTTTTTCGTTAGCCTCTGAGGGAAAGGTGGTAACTAGACTTTCACAGTTCCCGTTTCATTTGACTTTGATTTGACGCAACCTCAGGTACTACTGCTTTATTTTCTTTTTCTTATTCTTACGTTGCCACAATCTCAGGTTCACCTGCGATGGAGGTTGATCTGTTCTGCTCCTTCTTTTCTCCCTTCACAATCTTTCTACTGCACAATCTCACAACCTGACATTTCTCCTTACCTGAACCCCCTGGGTTACGTGGAAGCTCGGTTAAACTTGGCAGCGCCCCTTGCGGTTTACTTTTGAGCTCATTTGCAATCTGGCCTATTTTCAATTCAAGATTGTGGATGGATGTAGCCTGACTTTGAAGAACCGTCTCATTTTTCTCTATATATTGCTTCAATAGGCTTTCTAGGGAAGATGATTACAGTGGTTGTTGTGAGCTACTTGCTTGGTTGCTCTGTTGACCATTGCTGCGTTGAAAGAACCCTGGTGACCCTTCTTTTTGTGCCATAGATTGAAAAATTTTATTGTTGATTCTTCCAAGAAATGTTTGGGTGATTTTTCCACCCGGGGTTGTACGTGTTAGAAAAGGGTTGTTCTTTACAAAATATACAGACTGTGGGTTTTGTGGACAATCCTCCATCGCATGCCCATCACAAGTTGCACACCTTGCGGTGTTTTGACTTATTGCGTTGATTTGCCCAACTTACAGTGTTGGGCTGTTGATCGTCATTCTTTGAATCAAATTCATCATTGCGGTCTTTTGGTTTTGCAATGAAACAATAGCACTGGTATTTGCATCCGAATCTTTGAGTCTTAACCTCCTCAGTAGAGATGTTCGGGAATAAAAAAGTATTGCAGATTTCAATAAAACTTCGAAGGTACACATGCGGATCTTTGCCACACCATCCTCCAAATTGTCCCGCAGCCTGGATCATCTGTAGCATCACTGATTTCATCTCAAATCTACTTCTGTCTAAGGCAGGCCTCATGATTCCTAGAGAGAAATCATAGAGGTTTGGCGATGCATAGTCCCTAATGGTTCTATTGCGATCGTTTGCCAACAGAATTGGATTTACCATGACATTGTTGTTGTTTGGTGCTTCATTTCTAGGCTGCACCGCCGTCTCTTCTTATCGGATTGTGGTTGTTGTTGGTGATCTCGTAGTCTCCTTCGAAATGTTCTCTCAATCTCCGGGTCGTAGTTCGCTAGAGATTGAGAGTTCTGCAAAGAAATCACAAAAATTACCGTTAACAACTATTTTGCCGAAGTCCCCAGCAACGGTGTCAAAAACTTGATGCCTAAATTTATGAGGTGTGGAAAATATGGATGATATGTGTTGATGGATAGCATTGTGCACTCAAGTTTCCCAAACGGAATCCAAGTGTAAATTCCTCTGAGTTTCTTGGTACGTCCAGGGTCGAACACAGGGACTTGTGAAAATAGTTTGCATTGGTGATTTTTATGAAGACTTGCAGTAACCAGTTAAATAAATAAATCGTTGGGTTTGTTGTTTGCGTTGATGAAAAATAAATAACAAATGTGGCGGAGTTTGAAAACAGTTTGTAAACGGGAGATGCGATGAATATGCGGTGAACGGGTTGAGAAGGGTTCGGCTAACACTCCCTAAAATGCGTTCATGCTTTGTGATCATGCAACATGCATACAATAGTAAACCACCTCTTGGCGTGAACGCCACGGCTTCTAAGGCTAGAACGCATGCGATAAATATGCGATAAGTCTACAGGGTTTACACATAAACCTCTATCTCTATTTATGCGATGACAACATGAAATTAACACAAATATGCGACCATAAAATATCATTCCTATTCTTAGGATGCATGCGATGCAAGTTGAGAAACAGAGCTTATCTCTAAGTCCCCATCTCTTGTTTATGTATGTCTAATCTTGCTCTTTTGAGACCAGATTCTAACCTAGCTCTCTCGAGACATTAGGTTCTCTCTTTAGATTCTTTCTCAAGGAACTCTAAAGGGGTAATTTGCACAACATAAAATAGGACAATCGCAAGCAATGAACTTCCTAGATCATGTTAGTTTAGTTCCACTTAACCCATTCAACTAGTTTAGCTACTCAAGCGTATTAAGAGAGTGAGCAGGTGTAGAAATAGAACTTCCATTGAATATATATAAGATGAAGTACAAAATAAAAATGCAAGTATAGTAAAGAACCTGCAGCAATTTCTTGCCACCAGGCATTACACTATTCTACTCGTGCTCTAAAGATATTCTCGCTTTCCCGAGAGTCAACCCGCTCTCTGCTCTTACACCCCATGGTTCTCTCTCGAGCCGCCTTGGACGATCTCCAGTGTCACCACTCTTCTCTAGCTCTGCCGTAAAATGGAAAGGAAAACTATGAACAGAGGTGTAGACTTGCAAAGTGATGTGAAGTAATCGACTGCTTAACCCCTTCTCTGAAGAATGCAGTTGGTATTTATAGGGCATCAAAGGTGAAAGGTGGCTTCTCTCTCCTTGTTGTACAGATGGGACAACTTTAATTCCTGATTGATGCGCCGAATAATTATCACCAATAAAGCTGGATGTACTTTGTGATCGTTATCGGCTGTCAACTTAATTTGGATCTGGCTGCTGCTAGCTTTCTGTCCCATCGATCTTCATTGTTCTTTCATCGGGATGCGTCCACCATGTTGCGATAATTCTTCTTGGGTGAATGTTTGGGAGCGTGATCAACGCAAAGTCTTGTGGTGAAGTTGCGCTCTACCAATGTATTCCTATGATTGCATTCTTTACATTGCGTTAATGCATTATTCTGCACAAAATATATAGATCAACTGCTCTAATGCATTGGACACATGCGACCGAAATATTATAGAATGCTTAATGGACGCAATTTATCATATTTCATCAACGCAACCCAACATTGTTTAAGGATTTAACACTATGATAACGTGCATTCTGCCTGTTATCAGTAGTTTAGATCGATTTAGCTCCTAAATCTTTGAAATAACTCGATTTGTATCTGGATTGGAATTTACTTATAAAATAGACGTTTTAAGCAATGAATTGAAGTATAATTGAGAGAATTAACATACGAAACATAGATCTTTTAAGACCTATCAAAACACCTCCAACATAACTCTTGATTGTCTCGAGCAAGTTGAAAAATTTAAGTATGCATTCATTCAAGAAAATATGAATTTTTTATTGTTTATTCAAAGTTTCATTCGTTTATTAAAATTCAAATTGGTACATTTTCATCCACACATTCAAATGGTCTATACATTCAATTGTCTTACACAATGAAATGATTCTCATATCTTTTCTCAACAATCAAGGAAGTAAGAATACAAGCAAGTATTTGGAAATTTAAAGTTCTGCTAACCAAAAGTTGGAGCTTATTTTTTAAAAGAAAAAGTCTATTTTTTGCAAAATCATAAAAGAAAAGATTTCTAAGTTTTAGTTTATTTAAAGGCCAAAACTGGTAGAAAGGTGTCATCCAACTCTCAGTTCCTCTTCAACCTACACTGGCCCGGTTATCAATTTAAGATATACCTAACCTTCAAAAAATAGAGGAAATTCTAAGACAAGTATGCCTTTTAAGAACTCACGCACACAAAATATAATTGGCATTTCTCTAACCTATAGGGATAATTTTCACACTCATACCGTCGGAAACCTGTCGCTCTATTCTCGCGGGCTCTAATTATACATGATGAATGTAGCTCTTTTCACCTCTATCCGTGCACACACACATGTTGATTGGAAAAGGGAGAGGAAAATAAATATGCTCGTCTTATGTTATGCGTTAATCTCCATGCGTTGACGGTCATGCGTTTGACTAGAAAATATGAAATATGCGTTAAGCTCGTATGCAATGACCATGTGTTCCTATTGATAACTTGTAGAAATACAAGTTATTTATACTGTTTTATTTGGATATTGTGGCTAAAAGAAAGAACAGTTGCGTCAATAGTATAGAAATTGGCTAAGAAATGCAAAAATTATAAAATGTCGTCAATACACCCACTAACACCAGTGCGATGGGAGAAGAGAATGTTTCAGTTCTGTTTTGTAGGAAATCAGTCACCGCATGCATTCATGGCTCAAAGATAAATTGAACAACGCATCTACGTCGCATTGCGCCCATCAATCGACAACGAAGAGATGATCAACGCAATGATGGCGCATGCGACAATTGATCAAGAGCTTAGCGATCAACGCAATCTCAACCGCATGCGGTAATAAAAAATAACACCGCATGCAACGATAGATCGAAGATGTAAAGAGCAACGCATTTGCGGAGGATTCTGACGCTTGTACAGCTGTCAGTTGTGTATTTCTGACGGGATTGATTGCATAACAGAAGGAATACTCACTCCACCATTTCAGGAACTACCTTAACCATAAAGTGGGGACCACAATGCAAAGAGTCAAGCTTCGCCTATAAATAGCTTCTGCAATTTCATTGAAAGATATACTTGAATACATAGAGACCTGTATATACTGATCTGAGAGAGAGACTGGTCTAAAGCGATTTCCAGAGTAGATTCAGGATAATCACGAGACAAGGCCAAGAGGTGAGTCTTCGGACAAAGAATCCTTCCAATCCCCGTCGTTGAAGCTTTATACGAAGGTCATTTCTACCAGAAGAGCAAGCCTGAGAGAGAAACTCTCCTCTCCATTACTTCCACACGTCGACAAGCATAATCTCCATTCAAATCTGTGTCAAGACGTTGACACTCCTTCTGTATCTGTCTCTAAATCTCTATTTCATCACTTGTATTCATCTTCTTTACTCTATAATTCACACCATGTATTAGACGCTTAATCTTAGTATTAATTGTTTTGATCATTACCATTATCATCTCTCTATCTATTTCCATTCATCCATAATCCATTTTCTCCATGACGTTTTCCTAATTTCTTAGGTAATTAGCAAGAATTAAGCAAGTAAATTAATTTGTGTTAAGGAAATAATTAAGTTTAGCTAAAGCATGCTCAACGACATCTTCACCTGTGAGAGCAAAAGTGAAGATGTTATTCCGCCTATCGAGAAAGGGTTGGAAGAATGTGCTAATTAAAGCTAGAAGTACTTTCAGAGATGGAAACAACCTTGTGTTCATCATGTTCATCCCTGTTTCACCATAGAGATATGGGAACATGGCCGATCACCAAGAGGTATACGCCAAGGGAAAGCGGAACCTTAGTTGCATCTTTAACGCAATTAACAAACTTGCGTTGTTTTTACTATTTACTCTTTCTCTTTCTGATTCATCCATAAAAACTTTCCATCACATACCATGATCCTTTGTATAACTTCACAGTCAGTCTTGACCTCAGTATCATGTATCATGTATCTTGTATCATCTTAGTTTAGGATTTTACTTTTTAACACAACTTTATTTTATCAACGCAACTTTATTTTCATCGCACTTTAAATTCCTGTATAAACCAAATTCTTTATTAATTGTAAAACCGGTTACATGTATCACAAAAGTAATGCATTAACGAAAACAATCCCTGTGTTCGACCTTGGATTATTCTGAGAAACTTGCGTTGGAATTATACTTGGTTTCAACGTAAGGAAACTTGTGACACACATTACTCTATCACATACTACAAGCCTATCATTAACAACGCATATTTAAAAGTAGTGTGCATAAGCGATAACATAGCATCACATTCCATTTCATTCATATTTATATTTGTTCACATGTTGTAAGATAAAATATATAAAAACACTGTGTCAAGTTTATGGCATAGTGCACGCATAATAAGGAAATCATTCTTTTGCGTACCACCTGTCACAAGTTTTCTTGCTTTCTCGCCAAGTTTAATGAGAATGCAAGTTTCTCAAGATGATCCGAGGTCGAACATAGATACTTGTAACTAAATAATGTTTGTGAAGTAATGCGTTTGAGGCGATGAATAAAAGTAAAAAGACAGAAGTTAATAGATTATGCGTTACTTCTACTCCTAACTAAGAAGATTGAGCAAGGAAGTTTAACTATAAGAATTGGTAGAGATGTGGCAAATGTTAACGCGTAATAAGATGCATGAAGAAATAGAATTGTGAAGGGGATAAATTCACAGTGTCATTAAGCTTGGTCGTAAGGGCAATCCTCAGTTTGCCACACTAACGCATCGTACACTTCTTGGTGGTCAGCCTCATGCTTATATCTCTATAACTCATGGTAGCATTGAGCATAAGATTATTCCTATCTCTAGGAACACTGCTTACATTGAGTTCTACTACTTACCCTCTTGGGCAATTGGTTATAGCTACCCAGCTCATAGACAAGCATTGTGATAGCCTCACACTAATTGATGTGATGTTTTATGAATGGAAATATGGATGATATGCGTTGATGGATTTCGTTGTGCACTCAAGTTTCCCCAGTGGAACTCAAATGTAAATTCCTCTGAGTTTCCTGGTAAGTCCAGGGTCGAACACAGGTACTTGTGAAAATAGTTGTATTGGTGATTTTTATGAAGACTTGCGGTAACCAGTTAAATAAATAAATTGTTGGGTTTGTTGTTTGCATTGATGAAAATAAATAACGAATGCGACAGAGTTTGAAAAGAGTTGGTAAACAAGAAATACGATGAATATGCGGTGAACGGGTTGAGAAACGTTTCGGCTAACACTTCCTAAAATGCGTTCATGCTTTGCGATCATGCAACATGCATACAATAGTAAACCACCTCTCGGCGTGAATGCTACGCTTCTAAGGCTAAAACACATGCGATAAATATGCGAAGTTTACACATAAACCTCTATCTCTATTTATGCGATGACGACATGACATTCACACAAGTATGCGACCACATAATATCATTCCCATTCCTAGGATGCATGCGTAACTCTAAAGGGTATTTTGCACAGTATAAAACAAGACGATCGCAAGTAATGAATTTTCTAGGTCATGTTAGCTTAGTTCTTCTCAACCCATTCAACTAGTTTAGCTACTCATGCGTATTAAGAGAGTGAGCAGATGTAGAAATAGAACTTCCATTGAATAGATATGAGATGAAGTACAAAATAACAATGCAAGTATAGTAAAGAGTCTGGTAGCAATTTCTTACTGCCAGCCGTTTATACTGTTTCTACTCGTGCTCTAAAGATATTCTTGCTCTCGCGAGAGTCGGCCCACTCTCTGCTCTTATGCTCCAAGGTTCTCTCTCGAGCTGCCCTGGGCGATCTCTGGCACCACCACTCTTTTCTTGCTCTGCCGTAAAATGGAAAAGAAAACTATGAACAGAAGCACTGGTGAACTCATTAACTGATCAACCCCTTTTCTGGAGAATGCACTTGGTATTTATAGGGCATCAATAGTGAAAGGCGGCTTCTCTCTCCCGGTTGTACAGATGGGACGGCTTTAATTCTTGATTAATGTGCCAGATGATTGTTACTGATAAAGCTGAATGTACTTTGTGACCGTTATCGACTGTCAAATTAATTTGGATACGACTGTCATTAGCTTTCTATCCCATCCCTCTTAATTATCCTTTCACCCAGATGCATCCACCTTGTTGCATTGACCAAGTTGTGGTGATTCTTCTTGGGCGAATGTTTGCAAGCATGATCAATGCAAATTCTTGCAATGAAGTTGCGCTCGACCAATGTATTCCTAAGATCGCAATCTCTGCATTGCGTTAATGCATATTCTGTACAGAAATGTAAAGATCAACTACTCTAATGCGTTGGATACATGCGACCGCAATATTATAGAATTTATGCTTAATAGATACAATTTAACATATTTCATCAACGCAATCCAACATTGTTTAAGAACTTAGTACTATGATAACGTGTATTTCTGCCCGTTATCACTAAGCAAAGAGGATTGACTCACTATACTCGCACAACATACACCTCTCGGTGGTTTGCTACATGTATCATATCTCTATGCCGCAGGATTGAGTATGCGATAACTCTTGCAATCTACACTTAACTCATTGTAATGAAAGTAAAATATGATAAAGAATAAGAAGATGATGAAGATGATGTTGAATGAACTAAAGAGATGCATTGGTTACAAAATGTATTAATGTCTTAAGCCACTCCAGTCATCACTCAGAATGTGTTGTGGAGGTGAAGAATCCTCAAAGAGTGTCTGCTCATGCTCTCATCTGTGATCACAAGGATCTTCCTTAAGGTAGAAACTCGGATGGTTTGAAGTGAAAATCCAAGGTGCTATTTGTAGAGCTCAAACGGCAATGACATTGATGATTGCATTTTGACTCACTGCTACCTTTGTCGCAGTATGGGCAATGTCAACATCACCTTATCTTATTGATACTCCCAAGGTATGCTTTCAATCTTGTTTCTCCCAAAGTACCAATGCATTCCACCCACCTTGTGATCAACCTTCTATCCCGGTTATTACTCTGTAGCTGCAGCATCCATGCGATGAACTTGTCTTCTTTAAGATGAATGCATGTGATCAACTTTGTGATGGTCTGGGATCAACACATGAGATCAATTCCTACAATTGCTACAAAAATAGACATTTTGACGCATTATAACGCATGATATAAAGTTAGCGAGGATTTTTAGTGCTGGTCGATGCAAGCTCACTTTTCCATATGAATTCTTGGTGTTATTGACATATATTCAGCTTATTAGCCTTCAAGATTCTAAATAAAATGCTACAATAGCTTGTATTTCTACAAGCTATCAGACCCCCAAATTTAGGATCATGCTTGTCCTCAAGCATGTTTCATACTTAGGAAATTCAAAGTTTACCCTCTAGCTTTTCTTTTGCATTGACCAGTGATGACATGCAGAAATGCATGTCATCTTAGGGCTTTTATTTAGAATTATGAAGGCTGTTAAGCAGAATATGCGGCAATTATGTTAGAAATTCATGAGAAAATGAGCTTGCGGCGTTCAACATTGAGAATCTCGGCTAACCCACTAGTATGCGTTATTATGCGTTCAGATGTCTATTTTTGTAGCTAACGCAGGAAGTGGATGCAAACGCGGAAGTCAGACTACCGCATAGACAACTGCATGCGGAGAAACTCTCCATCGCAAAGGCGAATGAATATGATCAACGCATGGGTGTTGCGGTGATCAACCGCATGCGTCCATCGCATAGGAGTTGCAATCGTCAAGTGATTGCGGTCATCATGTAGAAGATGTGGTATTAAGCGAATGCGGTCAATGCATGATTATGACTACACAATAACACATAATAGAGGGATCAACGCAAGATTGGTGGAATGGATGCATCAACGCATTTCTCGGGAAAATCAAAAGATGATGTTGACATTTCACCTACCACGCCATTAGCAGCAGAGATTTATAAAAGGACTAATGTGCTGCGAATGTCAGAATCAGAGCAGTCCATAAATGCTGTCGACGATCTAAGCTCTATATATAGAAGCCGATGAGCAGAATTTTAAATCATCCAAGGTTTTTGCCTGAGGTTCCCTTTAGGGTGGATCCTTGTGATCCAGACAAATGCGTGAGAAGAAAGCTTGAGAGTTTTTCATCTTCTTCCTCCATTCCGAGTGACGATCGGAGCCTTCGATCGAAGCTAGATCTCAAGAAAGTCAGCTCCACCGCCCTTCCATGGCACCACCGGCAGCCTTGACACACATTTGCTGGAAGCAAGACATAGCTAGTCATTCCATTTTTTCTTCTTTTATTATATTATATTGTATTAAATTTTGGGATTAAGGATTTAATACATTATGTGTTCAATGCATTTCTGTGTTTCCTTCGATTCTATCTCCATCTTTCTTTACTTAGCATCTTTAACTTTCATTGCATCACTTAGTGAGATTGCTAGAGTATAACATACTTAGTCACGTGGATTAGAGATATGAAGCATGTAGCAAACCACCGAAAGGTGTGTGTTGCGTGAGTGTGTGAGAAAAACTTATTTGCTTAGTGTGAAGCTATAGCAACGCCTATCTATAGGCGAACGCAACGCTTGTCTATGAGTAAAGTCAACAACAACTAACTGCCCAAGAGGGTAAGTGGTTGGTTAATGCTTGGAATTATTTGGTGGAAATATGGATGATATGTGTTGATAGATTTGCGTTGTGTACTCAAGTTTCCCCAGCGAAATTCAAGTGTAAATTCCTCTGAGTTTTCTGGTACGTCCAGGGTCGAACACAGAGACTTGTGAAAATAGTTTGCATTGGTGATTTTTATGAAGATTTGCGGTAACCAGTTAAATAAAAAATCGTTGGGTTTGTTGTTTGCGTTGATGAAAAATAAATAACAAATGCGGCGAAGTTTGAAAACAGTTTGTAAACGGGAGATGCGATGAATATGTGGTGAACGGGTTGAGAAGGGTTAGGCTAACACTTCTTAAAATGCGTTCATGCTTTGCGATCATGCAACATGCATACAATAGTAAACCACCTCTCGACGTGAATGCTACGGCTTCTCGTACTAGAATGCATGAGATGTATGTGCAAAGGTGTCTATAGGGCCTACACATAAACCTCTAATTCTTGTCTATGCGACGATACACAAACAAGGGGACCACATATCATCATACCTATTCCTAGGATGCATGCGATGCAAGTTGACAACAGAGCTTATTTCTAAGTCCCTATCTCTTGTTTATGCAAGTTTAATCTTGCTCTTTTGAGTCCAGATTCTAACCTAGCTCTCTCGAGACATTAGGTTCTTTCTTTAGACTCTCTCTCGAGTAACTCTAAAGGGTATTTTACACAACATAAAACAAGACAATCGCAAGTAATGAACTTCCTAGGTCATGTTAGCTTAGTTCTTTTCAACCCATTCGACTAGTTTAGCTACTCATTGTATAGATATGAAGATGAAGTACAAAAGGACAATGCAAGTATAATAAAGAACCTGGTAACAATTTCTTGCTGCCAAGCGTTTACACTATTTCTACTCGTGCTCTACATATAATCTCGCTCTCGTGAGAGTCGGTCTGCTCTCTACTCTTATGCCACAAGGTTCTCTCTTGAGTTGCCCTGAGCAATCTCCGAGAACACCACTCTTCTCTTGCTCCGCCTTAAAATGGAAAAAAAAACTATGGACAGAAGCGTGAACTAAACGATGAATTCCACAATTGGTTAACTGATCAACTCGTCAACCTCTTCTCTGAAGAATGCCCTTGGTATTTATAGAGCATCCATGGTGAAAGGCGGCTTCTCTCTCCTAGTTTTATAGATGGGACAGCTTTAATTCCTGACTGATGCGCCGGATAATTGTCACCGATAAAGCTGAATGTACTTTGCGACCGTTATCGACTGTCAACTTAATTTGGATCCGACTGTCATCAGTTTTCTGTCCCATCGCTCTTAATTATCCTTTTACCCGGATGCGCCCACCATGTTGAGTTGACCAAGTTGCAGCAATCCTTCTTGGGCAAATGTTTACGAGCACGATCAACACAAAGCCTTGCGGTGAAGGTCCACTCGACCAGTGAATTCCTATGATTGCAATCATTGCATTGCTTAACGCATCTTCTACACAAAAATATAAAGATCAACTATTCTAATGCGTTGGACGTATGTGACCGCAATATTATAGAATTTATGCTTAATGGACGCAATTTAACATATTTCATCAACGCAATCCAACATTGTTTAAGAACTTAGCACTATGATAACGTGCATTTCTGCCCGTTATCACACCCCCAAATTTAAACAATGCTTGTCCTCAAGCATAAGCTAAAGATTCCATTAACAAGTCAACCACAATGTTCTTTTCCTAGATTTCTCAAGAATACTTCGTTCAAATCCTATATGCCAAAATTTCCTTAAGTCTTATTCGAGTCTCTTCCTAAAATATTTCTAAGACTTAGGAACTGCAAACTTAACTTTCAAAAGGACTTTCCTCAATTCTGGAACATCGCATGATTTATTTCAAAAAGAAAATTTTCTCCTAGGGTGTCAAATGATTTTATCCTTGCACAAAATTTTTCTTCATTGCTATTTATTTTTTCTGACCTTGCGCTGATCCAAGTGCCTTGCCTTCGTTTTGGCTTGCCCCCACGTGTGTCATGCGAACATCCAACTACGAGCAATGCACTCTTTCTAAGACTAAACTCATACCGATTGGGCAGTGGAGTTGCGGTCATTGATTTATGCATTGATCCTGGTGACTTACTTTCGTTTTGTCTTGCCCCCACGTGTGTCGTGCAGACATCCAACTATGGGTAAGTGCCTTTCACAACTTAACTCTTATCAACATGGGTTTTCCATTGCGTTGACAGTAGAGTTGTTAATTTTTTTTTTTTTTTTTTTGTAGAAATAGAAGCAAGGTCAGAAACAAATACCCCACCCCTAAATTTAAAGTGCGGCAATGTCCCCATTGCCAGAAGTTAAAATAAGTCATGTGATGGTCATAGAATGCATTATAAAGAGAGTTTGAAAGAAAGCTAGCAAACCCGTAACTTCTAGAAATGTTTCATGAGGTGACTATCTTAAGGCTAAGTTGACTAATATATACGGAAGAGATAGAAGCATATTTTTCATCATTGAAATCATACTTGGTAAAGAAACAGAATGCGGTAAACTACTAAATTTATCTACTTGTCAAATGATTGTGGTGATCAAAGAGGATGCGGTGATAAGACTTTATAAACTAAAATGCAATGTGATAACGCAAAATTTGAAATAAAGACAAGGAAGAATACACCCCCAAATTTTGTGTTGTCGCCCGCATTGTATTGACATATCCATCCTTGCAAGCGATCTCTCTTCTTTGGATGGTGGTGATGGAATAAGATAAGAGGCTTCATCGCGTATCATCTTCGCAATCCAGCACCTCGATCGTTGCAAGAAAAACAAAGAGAGGGTCAAATTATTTTAAATAAAATAAACTCATTATCGCATTTTTTTTTTAGACTTAAACATAGTGATAGTAAAATAAGGATAGATCAGGATTTGAAAATATAGTAAAAATTCAAAGTAGTGGAGAAAAGAGTTGAAGAATTGAGGTTTCCCAAAACTTGCATCCCTGATAGATTGCGATCATTTGATAATGCAGGGACCACCTACTTCCTTCTTTATTCAAATTTCTTTAGTTCTATGGAGTTGACTTGGTGATGCCAGCTTTCTCCATGATATGCCTTTACTCGCTGCCCATTGACTTTGAATATGTTGGTTCCGTCATCATTTGATAATTCAACTGCACCATGCGAAAGTACTTGTCTAATTATGAACGGCTCGAACCAACGTGACTTTAGCTTTCCCAGTAAGAGTCGCAGATGTGAGTTGAAGAGCAAGACCTTTTGCCCGACTTGAAGGTTCTTACAGCATACGTATTGATCATGCTTGCGCTTGGTGCGCTCTTTATAAATCTTCACATTTTCATTTAGGTTGTTCCTCCATTCTTCTAGCTCGACCAGTTGCATTTTTTGCGCTCCCCCTACCTTCTTCAAATCAAAATTCAGTTTCTTTACCGCCCACAGTGCCTTATATTCCAGCTCCAAAGGTAAGTGACATGCCTTACCAAATACCAGCGCATATGGGGACATACATATAGGTGTTTTAAAAGCGGTCCGGTATGCTCACAATGCATCGTCAAGCTTTGTCGCCCAGTCTTTTCGTGAAGGCTTTACTACCTTCTCAACTATCAACTTAATTTCTCGATTGGACACTTCAGCCTGACCATTCGTTTGCGAATGTTATGCGGTGGCCACTTTGTGGAGGATATTATACTTGTGCAGCAGCTCCTTGATATTGTGATTGACAAAATGTGATCTCTCATCACTTATGATGGCACGGGGAGAGCCAAAACGAGTGAAAATATTTTTCTTTAAGAACTGGGAGACTACTGTCGCATCACTTGCGGCGCATGCTGTTGCCTCTACCCACTTGGACACATAGTCGACGGCGAATAAAATATTCTATTTACCATTCGAAGGAGAGAATGGTCACATGAAATCAATCCCCCACATGTCAAATAGTTCTAGCTCCAAGATAGTGTTCATTGGCATTGCGTTCTTCCATGAAATGTTGCCTGTGCATTGGCACCGATCACATTTCATTGCATAGTCAGCCGCATCCTTGAATAATAAAGGCCAAAAGAATCCACATTGCAAAATTTTGGCTGTGGTGCGTTGCCCTCTGAAGTGCCAATCATATGGTGAGTCATGGCATTGTTATATGCGTTGTTGAGCAACATTTGGTACGCATAATCGAATGATTTTGTCTGCATCTCTTTTATACAGATTTGGCTCATCCGAATAATAATGTTTGCATTCATGCTTGAGCTTCTTCTGTTGATGGTAGGTGTAATCTTTAGGAAATTGTTCAAAACCAAATAATTAACGATGTCTGCATACCAAGGAAATTCTTCTATGTGGAACAGCTGCTCATCCGGGAACACGGCACTCACTTTAGATTCATTACAGTCAACCTCGGGATTTTCCAATCTGGACAAGTGATCAGCAACTTGATTCTTTATGCCCTTCTGATCAATTATCTTGATATCAAATTATTGAAGGAGGAGAACCCATCTGATCAACCTCGACTTTACGTCCTTCTTTGTCATTAAATATTTGATTGTCAAGTGATGAGTATGAATGAGTACCTTGGTTCCCAATAGATATGCCCTGAATTTCTCCAACGCAAAAATCACAGTCAGGAGTTCTTTCTCTGTGGTGGTATAATTTATCTGAGCAGGGTTTAAAGTTTTACTCACATATGCAATGGGATGCAAAATTGTTTTCTTCTTTTACATTAAGGCTGCCCCCATCACATACCCGCTTGCGTCGCACATGATTTCAAATGGCATGTCCAATCCGGCACAGTTAGTATGGGCGCGGTAATCAGTGCATCTTTTAAAACTTTGAATGCGTTGAGGTAGTTGTTGTCAAACTCAAAGTTTCTGTCCGCCTCTAACACCGCACTCAGTGGTCGTGCAATCTTAGAAAAGTCCTTGACAAATCGTCTATAGAATCTAGCATGCCCCAAGAAGCTTCGCACAGCCTTCACGCTGGTTGGAGGTGGAAGTTTTTCAATTGTTTCAATCTTTGATTTGTCCACCTCCAACCCTTCCTGGGAGACTTTATGTCCCAACACTATACCCTCTTTCACCATGAAATGACATTTTTCCCAGTTGAGCATCAAACTCGTCTCCCCACATCTCTTCATAATTTTCTCCAAATTGGCTAGGCAGACTTCATAAGTGTTCCCATAAACGGAGAAGTCATCCATAAATATTTCCACTGAGTCCTCGAGATAATCTGGAAAGATCGATGATAACTTGTAGAAATACAAGTTATTTAAACTGTTTTATTTAGATATTGTGGTCAAAAGAAAGGAAAGTTGCGTCAATTGTATGGAAATTAGCTAAGAAATGCGAGAATTATAAATTGTCGTCAATACACCCACTGATACCATTGCGATGGTAGAAAAGAATATTTCAAGTCTGTTTTGCAGGAAATCAAGTCACCGCATGCATTCAAGGCTCGAGATAAAAAGAACAACGCATCTACATCGCATTACGCCCATCATTCAGGAATGAATAGACGATCAACGCAATGACAGCACATGCGACAATCGATCAAGAGCTAAGCGATCCACGCAATCTCAACCACATGCGGTAATTAAAAACAACACCGCATGCAGGCAAATGATCGAAGATGTAAAGAGCAATGCAATTGTGGAGGATTTTGATGCATGTACAGCTGACCGTTGTGCATTTTTTAAGGGATTGATTGCGTCACAGAAGAAATATTCACTCCACCATTTTCGGATCTACCATAACAATAATGTGGGGACCACAATGCAGAGAGTCAAAGCTTAGTCTATAAATAGCTCCGGCCATTCCACTGAAAAGATATGCTTGAATACAGAGTATATACTGATCTGAGAGAGAGACTGGTTGAGCGACTAATCAGAGTAGATCTAGGAAGAATTAAGAGACGAGGTCGAGAGGTGAGTCTCCGAGAAAGAATCCTTTCGATCCCTGCCGTTGAAGCTTTGTACGAAGGTCATTTGTACCGGACGAGCAAGCCTGAGAAGGAAGCTCTTCTTTTCATCCACTCCACATGCCAGCAAGAAAATCCACTGTTCAGATCTATGTCAAGATGTTGACACTCTTCTGTATTTATTTCTATATCTTTATCATTAATTTTATTCATCTTCTTAGTCTATCATTCACACCATGTATCAGACGTTTAATTATATAATTAAATGTTATGATCATTTCCATCTCCATCTCTTTGCCTATTTTCATTCATCCATATTCCACTTTCTCCACGATGTTTTCTTAATCCCTTGGATAATTAGCAATAATTGAGCAAATGAATTAATTGGATTAAGGAAATAATTATGTTTAATCAAAGCATGCTAGACGATATCTTCACCTGTGAGAGCAGAAGTGAAGATACCATTCCGCCTATCGAGAGAGGGTTGGAAGAATGCGTTCACTAAAGCGAGAAGTACTTCCAGAGATGGAAGACACCTTGTGTTCACCACGTTCATCCCTGTTTCACCATAGAGATATGAGAACGTGGCCGATCACCGAGAGGTGTATGCCAAGGGAAAGCGGAACCTTAGTTGTATCTTTAACGCAATTAACAAACTTGCGATGTTTGTACTAATTATTCTTTCTCTTTCTGATTCATCCATTAAGCCTTGCCATCGCATACCACGATCCTTTGTGTAAACTTCACAGTCAGTGTCGAACTCAGCATCATGTATATCATGTATCTTGCATCATATTAACATAGGTTTATTTTTATCCCACTTTATTTTATTACTGTAACTTTAGTTTATCTACATAATTTTATTTTACCGCAATTTACTTTTCTTGTACAAACACACAATCTTTATTAATTATAAAAACCAGTCGCATATATCACGAATGTAATACAGTAACGACAACAATCCCTGTGTTCGGCCTCAGATTACTCTGAGAAACTTGTATTGGAATTATACTTGGTTTCAGTGCAAGGAAACTTGTGACAACGCATAGCATACTACAAGCATTTCATTAATAACGCATACATCTAGAAGTAGTATCGCATAAAATGTGCATGAGCAGCAACACAGCATAAGATTACATTTTGCATCACAATCGCCATCATGCACCTTTGGAACGAGCTCGGCGCATTGCAGAGGCCAAACAGCATGCGGCGAAAAGCGAATGTCCCATATGGGCAGGTGAATATGGTCTTCTCTTGATCTTTAGGAGCTATCATGATTTGATTGTATCCGACATACCCATCCAAGAAGCAGTAAAAATCATTCCTTGCTAGTTTGTCTAGCATTTGATTGATAAATGGCAGAGGGAAGTGATCTTTCTTTGTGGCCGCATTCAACTTGCGGTAGTCCATGTATATGCGCCATATAGTGATGGTCCTTTGCGGTATTAATTCATTATTCTCATTTGGGACTATCGTCATTGCACGGGGCTGACCCACGTGCTATCTGCTATGGGATAGATAATGCCCCATCCAACCACTTGATAATCTCCTTTTTGATGACCTCCTTCATCTCAGGGTTAAGTCTATGTTGATTTTCAATTGTTGCCTTGTGGTCATCCTCAAGACGAATGTGGTGCATGAAGTATGCGGGGCTAATTCCTCTGATGTCAGCGAGTGTCCAGCCAATTGCTCGCACATGTTTCTTGAGAATACTCATCAACGCACTCTCTTGATCTTTGTTGAGCGTAGAGGAAATTATCACTGGCAGCTTCTCATTCTGCTCTAGAAATGCGTACTTGAAATGGGTTGGTATGGTCTTCAGTTCAAGTGTTGGTGGTTCCACCAGGGAAGGCTGCGTTATTTTTCTTTCTTCTTTTGGCTCTTCTTCTTGCGTTGCGATCAATACTTCTTCTTTGTGTGTTCTTGCTACGATTGCATTGCAAGCAACTACGGATGTGTTGGCATCCTCTTCTTCACACTCTTCATTAGAATTTTCTTCTTCAATCAAATTCAGTTCATCATCAGAATCTTGCAGGTCTTCTTCATCCGGGAATTTCATGGCACGAATTATTTTAAATTTTAGCTTCTGTCTGTTTATACTCAAAGTGATTTCTCCCTTGTTCACATCAATTTGAGGAAGACCTGTTGATAGAAAAAGTCGCCCCAAAATGATGGGCACATCTTTGTCGGCCTCATAGTTTAGAATGATGAAGTCAGCTGGCAAAATAAATTTATCAATCGTGATCAGCACATTCTTCACCTTACCTTCTGAATGAACAAAAGATCTATCAGCCAATTGAAGAGTCACTGATATGGGCACAAGTTGCCCCACATTTAATTGTCTAAAAATTGACAACGACATTAAATTTATGTTGGCCCCCAGGTCACACAGGGCTTACACAATATAGAGTCCTCCTATGGAGCAAGGAATAATGAAGCTCCCAGGATCGCTCATCTTCGGTGGGATAATAGATTTGGAACTTTGCATTAATTCCACTGTGGCAAATTTTCCAGTGCCTCTCTTCTTAGTTACCATGTCCTTCAGAAACTTGGCATAGGCAAGCATTTCCTCAGTCGCTTCACTGAAAGGAATGTTAACATGTAATTGCTTTAGCATAGATAAGAAGCGTTGGTACTGTACCTCTTCATTTTTCTTCTTTATCCTCTGAGGGAAAGGTGGTAACCGAACTTTCACGATTCTCGTTTCATTTGGCTTCGAAGTCGACGCAACCTCGGGTTCTACTGCTTCATTTTCTCTTTCTTCTTCTTGCGTTATCGCAATCTCAGGCTCAGTTGCGATGGAAGTTATTCTACTCTGCTCTTTCATTTCTCCCTCCACAATCTTTCCACTGCACAATGTCACAACTAACATTGCTCCTTACCTGATCCCTCTGGGTTGTGTGGAAGATCGGTTGAACTTGGCAATGCCCCTTGCGGTCTACTTTTCAGCTCACTCGCAATCTGGCCCATTTGCAATTCAAGGTTGCGGATGAACATAGCCTGACTTTGAAACACTGTCTTGTTTTTCTCTATATATTGCTTCAATAGGCTCCCCAGAGAAGAGGATTTTTGTAGTTGTTGTGAGCTACTTGCTTGGTTGCTCTATTGACCGTTGGTACGTTGGAAGAATCCTAGTAGCCCTTCTTTTTGCGTCACAGATTGAAAATTTTGTTGTTGATTCTTCCAGGCAAAGTTGGGGTGGTTTCTCCACCTGGGGTTGTAAGTGTTTGAAAAGGGATTATTCTTTACAAAATATACAGACTGTGGATTTTGCAGGTAATCTTCCATTGCATGCCCATCACCACAAGTCGTACACCTTGAGGTGTTTTAACTTATTGCGTTGATTTGCCCACCTTGCGGTGTTGGGTTGCCGATCGCCATTCCTTGAATCCAATTCATCATTGCGGTCATTTGGTTTTGTAATGAAACAATAGCACCGTTGTTTGCGTCAGAATCTTTAAGTCTCAATCTCTGGTCACTCTCTCTTCAGTCTTCATGGTTCTTGGAAATGCAGTCTAGGATATTCTTTGCCTCATTGTATGTTTTGTCGAGCAGACCACCAACAGCTGCCGTGTTGGCAGCGATATGTGAAGCGGGATTCAAACAATGATAGAAAATTTCCATTTGAAGGCAGTCTGGTAACCCACTATGCGGACAATCTTGGACCAACCTTTTAAACCTCGCCCAAGCATCACTAAGCGATTCATCCATGTCTTATTCAAAATTAGTAATAAGCTTCATTCGCCTTGCATTCTCGGTAGGTGGAAAATACTTCTTCATAAACTTCTCCACCACCTACTCCCAAGAAGTGATCTCTCCAGGTTCGAGCGAATAAGCCCATTTCCTAGCCTGATCACAGAGAGGAAATGGGAACAAAAGTATTGCAGATTTCAATAAAAGTTTGGAGGTGGGCATGTGGATCCTCGCCACACCTTCCTCTGAATTGACTTGCAGTCTGGATCATTTGTAGCATCACCGGTTTCATCTCAAATCTACATCCATCAAGGGCGGCCTTATGATTCCCGTAGAGAAATCATAGAGGTTTGGCGATGCATGGTCCCTAATGGGCCTATTGCGATCGTTTACCAACAGAATCGGATTCGCCACACCTTCTTTGTATGATTGTGGTTGTTGTTGGCGGTCTCTTAGTCTCCTTCGAAACATTCTCTCAATCTCGAGTCGTAGTTCGCCAAAGATTGAGAATCTGCAAAGAGATCACGAAAATTACCGCTAACAAACTATTTTGCCAAAGTCCCCGGCAACGGCGCCAAAAACTTGATACTTGGAATTATGTGGTAGAAATATGGAAATATGGATGATATGCGTTGATCAAATTTCCCCAGCGGAATTCAAGTGTAAATCCCTCTGAGTTTCCTGGTAAGTCCAGGGTGGAACACAGGGACTTGTGAAAATAGTTTGCGTTGGTGATTTTTATGAAGACTTGCGGTAACCAGTTAAATAAATAAATCGTTTGGTTTATTGTTTGCGTTGATGAAAAATAAATAACAAATGCGGCGGAGTTTGAAAGAGTTTGTAAACGAGAGATGCGATGAATATGCGGTGAACGGGTTGAGAACAGTTCGACTAACACTCCCTAGAATACGTTTATGCTTTGCGATCATGCAACATACATACAAGAGTAAACCACCTGTCCTATGATCGCAATCTTTGCATTGCGTTAATGCATATTCTGCACAAAAATATAAAGATCAACGGTTCTAATGCGTTGGACGCATGCGACTGCAATATTATAGAATTTATGCTTAAATGACGCATCTTAACATATTTCATCAATGCAATCCAACATTGTTTTGGAACTTGGCACTATGATAATGTGCATTTTTGCCCATTATCATTGGTTGCATTAAGCAATGTAAGCTATTGTTCACTAGAGATAGGAATAATCTTGCATCAGCCAAGTTCATATGGTTACCTTGTCTTACGAGCGCATCATTCATCATTTAGGCATACTTGAGAGAGTAGTCTAAAACCCAAATCTAAGACTCGAGAGAGTGGATTCGAACGCATAACCAAGAATGGGGAACTTAGGAATAAGCTCCGTTTGCTATCACACAGCTTATGCACCCTACGAAGAGGAGATTGCATGCGTCTAGAAAGTAGGATATGGTGGTGATATGCGGCTATCACGCTCATGCAACGAGAGCACGTGAGCAGGTTATGGAGGTTTAGGCATAGTGATAACTGGTAGAAATGCCAGTTATTATAAGCCTTTTATTTAGAATTATGAGGACTAATAAGTAGAAAATGCGGTGATAATACTTAGAATTTGCAAAAAAAATGAGTTTTACATTGATTATCACCTAAATCCTCACTGACCCCAATATTATGCGTTACTCCGTGCCAAAGTGTATACTTTTGTAGCTATCACAGGAATCAAATGCATGCGTTGGAAATAAGCAATCGCAGACAAATGCATGCACTGAAGCTAGGCGATCGCAAGGACAAACGCATGCGCTGAAAATCGAGCTATCACATAAACGAATGCATGCGTCCATCGTATGAAGTTGCGGTGATCACTTGAAGATTGTGGCCACAGAGTGACAAACATAATAGAAGGGTGATTGCAAGATGGGTAGAATGCGTTGATACTTCAGCTGGATCAAGCTCGGACGCATACCTTGGGAGTATCAACAAGAGAAGACAATGTGACATTGCCCATACCACGACAAAGGCAGCAGTGAGACATAATGCAATCATGATAGCCGGCATTTAAACTCTATAAATAGCCCCTTGGACCTTCATTTTAAAGCATCCAAACTTCTACCTCAAGGCAGAGGTTTGCGATAACAGATGAGAGCATGAGCGAGATTTTCAGTGAGAATTCTTCATCTCCACAAACCAGACCAAGTGACGACCGGAGCTTTCGCCGGAGATAGAGCTCGAGAGAGACATCTCCACCATTCATCCATGCCACCGACAACCTTGATGCAGAGTCTTTCATTTCTCCTCTAACCTATGTATTGTATTACATTTTAGTTTAAGATATTCAGACATTTTGTAATCAATGCATATCTTGATTCCTTCAATGCCATCTTCTTCATCATCTTTATCTTTATCATCATTTACCTTCATCGTTTATTTATCAAAGGCGATCGCATACTTAATCGTGTAGTCTAGAGATAGGACACATGTAGCAACCCACCGAGAGGTGTGCGTTGTGCAAGCATAGTGAATTAATCCTCTTTGCTTGGTGAAAGGCTTTAGAAACG
This sequence comes from Benincasa hispida, assembly GCF_027475165.1. Lineage (NCBI taxonomy): Eukaryota > Viridiplantae > Streptophyta > Magnoliopsida > Cucurbitales > Cucurbitaceae > Benincasa > Benincasa hispida. The sequence continues at coordinate 75,208,096 of NC_143489.1, forward strand.
CTTGTCTATGGGTTGTTGCAATGCTAATTTATAAGTTAATTAGCCACGTCTAACTGCCTGAGAAGGTAATAGATGGAACGCACTAAAGCAAAGTATGCATTGTTCCTAGAGATAGGCACAATCTTATGCTCAATGCAACCATGCACTATATAGATATAGTCATGTGGTTGACCACTGAGAGATGTGCGATGCATTAGTGTGACGAGCTGGAATTCCTTGAGCGATTTAAGATAATAAACATTACTATGCATTAACGGTTGTTGTGTATTTACCAATTCTCACCACAAGTCTCTTATTGCTCAATCTGTTTAATTAGGACTAGGAGTAGTGTGTATATCCATTAAACTTCTTCTTTTTACTTTTATTCATCGCCTCAAATGCATTGCTTCACAAGCATTATTGAGTGACGAGTCCCTGTGTTCGACCTCGGATTACCCGAGAAACTTGCGTTTTCATTATACTTGGCGAGAAGGCAAGAAAACTTGTGATAAGAACGCATGGTCATTGCATACTAGATTAATGCATTTTCATTCCAATGCATGGGCATAAACGTATAGCTTAAGCATGTACAACGAATGATTGCATGCAATAACCCCACCATTCGTTCCTTTTTATTCCAATAAGTTTTTGGCGCCGTTGTCGGGGACTTGGTAGTTAATGCTTTATTAATTTTTGTGTTTTCGTAGGCACCCTTTTAGTGTTGGGTGTATTATAGCTTGTGCGATCAAGTTGCAAACAATATTTTAAGTATAGGCGATGCGTTGAAAGTTGATAACTTGTAGAAATACAAGTTATTTATGCCACCTTATCTAGATATTGCGGCCAAAATTTAGCAAATATTCGCCGATTGTATGAAGATAAGCTTAGAATTACAATAATTATAAATGATTGCAATTACACCCACTAACACCATTAAGATGGAGGACAAGCCGAATTTTACTCTATTTTCCAGGAAATCAAGCCACCGCTTGCGCTCAACGCTCACGAGAAACTGATCAACGCATCTCTGTCACATTGCGCTTGTCAATCAACAATGAAGAGATGATTACCGCAATAATGGCGCAATGTGACAGTCGATCCAGAGCTAAGTTTCAACCGCATGCGGTAATAAAAACAACATTGCATGCGAATTCACGATCGAAAGATGCAACTGGGCAACGCAAAAGCGAAGGATTGAGACACGTGTACAACTAACGGTTGTGCAGAATTGACGGTCTGATTGCATAACAGAAGGAATAATATCCCTCCATCTTCGGAATTACCATAACCATCAGTGGGAACCACAAGGCCGGAGCCAAAAACCTGCATCTATAAATACCCCATAGATTTCAGAGAAAAGGCATGCTACTTGATATGGGGCTAAGTGCTACTAAATTGTTGAGAGAAAAGGCTGAGTTGAGTGCTTAAGTGAAGAAATCCGGGAAGAAGACGAGATAAGGCCGAGAGGTGAATCTCAGATCTAACCTGCAATACACCCAATTGAAAGCTCTGTGCATAGATCTCTGCTACCGGTGGAGCAAGCCTGAGAGGGAAGCTCTCCCTACCATCAAATCCATCCTATTTGGCAAGCAGATCTCCATCGAATCAGTGCCAAGACATTGGCACTTGTTTGTATCTGTTCTATCTCTTTCATCGTTGTATTTCACTTTCTCTTTATCTTTTCATTCACACACCACGTATCAAATGCTTAATAGATATATTAAATGTTTCGATAGCTTTCATATACCATTCTCTGTCTATTTTCGTTCCTCCATTAATCATTTTCTCCATGATGTCTTTTTAATCCGTGTTAAAGGTATAAAATGCGTTTAGCTAAGGCATGTTAGACGGCATCTTCACTGTGAGAGCAGAAGTAAAGATGCCATTCTGATCTATCGAGAGAGGGTTAGAAGAATGCGTTAACTAAAGCAAGTAGTACTTCCATTTCTAGCTTCAACGCAATTGAGAACTTGCGTTGTTTATATTATTTATCTTTCTTTTTCTATTCTGTTCATAAGACTTGTCACCGCATTCCACATCTTTGCATAAGTTTCATAGCCAGCCTTGACCCCAGCATCTTGTAACATGAAGCCTGTATCTTGTATCATCTAGCTTAGGTTAATTGTATTTTATTTTATTATCGCATCTTTACTGCTTTATTTTATTTTATCGCAATTTATATACCTGTACAAACACATTTTTAAAGATTGAAAACTTGGTCGCATATATCATGAACATATCACAATAACCTAAAACAGTCCCTAAGTTCGACCTCGGATCACACCAAGAAACTTGAGATGGAATTACACTTGGTTCTATCGTAAGGAAACTTGTGACAATGCATGACATATTACGTGATCATCCATAAGTAATGCATATCTAGCAATAGTATCCCATCATTTCGAGCATAGAACATCATCAATCATACCTATCAGCAATTTGTCAACAAGTTTATGGCGTCGTTGCTGGGGACTTGTTTAACGGTTAGTGTTTAATATTTTTATCTTATGTGCAGGACAAATCTCTTTGTCCTGACTGTTCAACACGGAGAGCAGTCTGATGGCTTAAGAGTGTTGGAGTGATCTAGTAATTCTGAGTGGACCCAGAGATCAAGTGTATTCTTCACGCAGAGTTCATCAGGGCTAAATTAAGTGGTGAAAAAGTATGGCTGATAAGAATGTGGCACCTGCTGAAAACCAAAGGGGAGATTTGCCAGTGCAAGATCCCATTTTTCTTGTTGCTGACCAGAACATCCCTATGAGGGAATATGCGGCGCCAGATTTCTATAATTTTTCACCAGGAATTTCAAGACTAGTAGTTGAGGGGAATGCAAGCTTTGAAATAAAACCTATTATGCTACAAATGATTCAGAATGTGGGACAATTCAAAGGATTATAGGGAGAAGACCCACACGCTCATTTGACAAATTTTGTAGACGTGTAGTGCATTCTCCATGCCTGGTGTAATTCAAGAAAGTATTAAACTATACCTATTCCTGTAAACATTGTGAGATGAAGCAAAGAGGTGGGCTCAAGCATTAGAGCCAGACAAAATTAATGGATGGGAGCAGTTGGTTGATAGGTTCATGAACAAATTCTTCCCTCCATCTGTCAACGCAAAGAGGCAGAGGGAGGTTTTGAAAAGGGTTATGAAACCTTGAGCACCGCCTGGGTGCGATTCCAGCAGTTAGTAAAGAATTGTCCGCGTATCGGGATTCCAGATAGTATTTTGATGGAAACCTTTTACAATGGCCTAGACCAATCAACGCAAGCAGTTGTCGATGCCTCCGCAGAAGGAGGATTAATGACTAAGTCATATATGGAAGCGAAGAACATATTGGATCGCATCTTGTGACATTCTGACGAGTGGATTGATACCGTGCTTAAGGTAAGAGGTCGGGAGCAAGAAAGAGTAGAAAGGGTCGAAGTGCCAACGGATACAATGAGCGCATTGGTCGAGAAAATGACCACAATGACCTCACTTCTCCAGACGGTGGCTAATCAGCAGAGAACTCTCTCACAAGGAATAGAGCAAGTTAATGCAGTGACTCATGTGACCGCAATGGATTGCACTCAATGGGGAGAGGTACATCCGGTAGATGTCTGCCCATGGAATCAATAACCTGTATATGCTATTTATGATGAATCATTGGGCAACAACCACAACCCTGGTTGGTGGGGTCACTTAATTTTTGGTTTGGAAGAGAATCTCAATCAGGAGGGCCATAGTTTCTATCGATTCAGTTATCAAGAAGATCGAGGCAACCCTTCGATCTTCACTAATTCGGACTGCAGCCCAAGTAATTCTCAAGGTATGCCACCCTATGACCAACTGTTCGCATATGATACCTCTTGCAGTACCTTGTCTCTGGAGACATCATTAAAACATTATATTGAAAAGAGTGAGGCAATAAGACAATCGCAAGCTGACTCTCTTAAAGAATTAGAAGATTAGATAAATTAGCTTACGAGGGAATTAAAGAAGAAAGCGCCTAGTATGTAGCACAGAAACTCAGGAGTGTCAGGGCCAAGAGGTAAACAACAATGTCATGCAGTGACATTAAGGAATGGCAGAACGAAAGCCCCTATTATGCCAAAAGTACCAGATGCGGTAACAACACCAGCAGATTTGACTGTTGATGATGACCAGTTACTTAATAACGGAAGCAACACCAGCTCAGAAGTAAGATCATCTACAAAAGATGAAGCTTCTTAAGACATGAATTCTCAGTCAACACAACCTCCAGCCAATGACACACAGCAAGCACAGAACCTCGCCAAACAACAGAGTGAACAAGAAACACAGCGGGATCCTCCACCTTTCCTATCCAGGCTGAAAAAGAAAGATGATAGCAAGCAATTCCAGAGGTTTCTGGACATTCTCTGACAACTACACATTAATATTCCCTTGATAGAAGCATTAGAGCAAATGCCGAGTAATGTGAAATTTCTCAAGGATATTCTCACCAACAAGAGAAAGATTGAGGAAAATGAAACAGTTGCACTAACATATGAGTGTAGTGCTCTGTTTCAAAACAATCTCCCTACTAAAATGAAGGACCCTGGGACTTTTACATTGTCCTGCACCATAGGAGGGAAGATGGTCGGAAAGGCGCTATGTGATTTAGGGGCAAGCATAAATTTGATGCCCTTGTCAATCTTTAAGAAGCTAGACATCGGCGAAGCAAGGCCAACCACGATCACATTACAGCTAGCCGATAGATCGATAAAGCTTCCTGAGGGCAAGATAGAAGATGTTCTCGTGCAAGTGGACAAGTTTATCTTCTCAGCAGACTTTGTCATATTGGATTATGAGGCTGATAGAGAAATCCCTATCATCTTGGGACGCCCATTTCTCGCCACGAGCGAGCATTAATCGATGTGCAGAAAGGAGAGTTGACCATCCGGGTCGATGATCAAGAAGTAAAATTCAACGTACTCAATGCGTTGAAGTACCCAGGAGATATAGAGAACTACCAATACATCGAGAAGCTGCAGGAAGGACATTGGCTTGAAACCCTGAAGGAGCTGAAGGAAGAAAATTGTGAAATCGGCGCAATCTAATTTTGAATCGCTCAATTTATCTGAATGGACATCGCAATGCATTAAGCCATCTTTGGAAGAGCCACCTGTGTTAGAGTTAAAGTCGTTGCCAGTGCACCTAAAGTATGCTTACTTAGGAAGTAACGACACATTACCGGTTATCATTTCTGCATCACTAAGTAAGGAGAATGAAGATGCTCTCATACGGATCCTAAGAAATAATGCAAAAGCCTTAGGATGGACCTTGGAAGACATTCGAGGAATCAGTCCCTCGTATTGTATGCACAAGATTCTTCTGGAAGAAGGAAAGAATGGATCAATAGAAAGGCAACGCCACTTGAACCCTGCCATGAAGGAGGTTGTAAAGAAGGAAATAGTAAAGGGGCTGGACGCAAGTGTCATCTACCCGCTATTTGATAGCAGTTAGGTGAGACTAGTGCAAGGTGTTCTGAAGAAAGGGGGGATGACAGTCATCATTAATGACAAGAATGAATTGGTTCCCACAAGGACAACTATGAGGTGGAAAATCTGCATGGATTATCGCAAGCTGAATTTGGCCACTAAAAAGGACCACTTTCACTCCCGTTCATTGATCAGATGTTAGACAGACTTGTGGGGAATGATTTTTTTTTCTTTCTTGATGGTTATTTAGGGTATAACAAAATAGCAATTGCGCCGGAGGACCAAGACATGACAACCTTCACGTGCCCATTTGGTATGTTCGCATTTCGATGCATGCCATTTGAACTCTGTAATGCACCAGGCACTTTTCAACGATGTATGATGGCAATATTCTCAGATTACTTAGAGAAGTCAGTCGAGTTATTCATGGATGATTTTTCAGTCTTCGGCAGTAATTATGACTCCTTTTTGTCTAACCTTGAAAAAGTCTCGAAGAGATGCGTGGCAACAAATCTTGTTTTGAACTAGGATAAATGCCACTTTATGGTGGAAGAAGGAATAGTTCTGGGTCACAAAATCCCTAAGGCAGGATTGGAAGTCGATCAGGTAAAGATTGACGCAACTTCCAAGTTACCCCCACCAGTAAACGTAAAAACACTTGGGAGCTTTCTGGGACATGCTTGGTTTTACAGAAGATTTATTCACAACTTCTCCCAGATCGCAAGACCCCTAAGTGAACTTCTCGAAGCTGAGCGTGAGTATAATTTTGATGACGCCTGCACCAAAGCATTTAACACATTGAAAGATGCGCTCATCTTCGCTCCTATTTTGATTGCATTAGATTGGACGAAACCATTTGCGTTGATGTGCGATGCCAGCGGATATACTATGGGCGCAGTTTTGAGTCAACGCAGGGATAAGGTATTGCATCCTATTTATTATGTGAGCAAAACACTGAATGACACGAAGGAGAACTATACGACCATAGAAAAGGAAATGCTCGTAGTGGTATTTGTACTGGAGAAGTTCCGACAATACTTAATCGGAACAAACGCGATGGTATATATGGATCACTCTACGGTAAAGTACTTAATGATGAAGAAGGATGCAAAGCCAAGGCTTATACAGTGGGTGTTGCTCCTACAAGAGTTTGACCTAGAAATTAAAGATCGAAAGGGCGCTGAGAACCAAGTCGCGGATCATTTTTCAAGATTGGAAAATTGCAAGGTTCAAGGGACAGAAAAGGATATTGAGGAAAAATTCCCCGATGAGCTGCTGATGGCAGTAGACATTAATATTCCCTGGTATGCGGACATAGTAAACTTCATAGTTTGCAGTCAATTACTGAATTATTATACATACCAGCAGAAGAAGAAGCTAAAACATGATGCCAAATTTTATTTCTGGGACGATCCATTATTATATTCGCAAGGACCTGATCATATAATACGTCGGTGTGTTCCTGAGCATGAAGCCAAGCACATTTAAGAGCTCTGTAATGAGTCCCCATATGGAGGACATTTTGGGGGGCAAAAGACCGCAGCAAAAGTCTTACAGAGCAGCTACTTTTGGCCAACACTATTTAAGGATGCCCATGCCCATGTTGTGCAATGCGATAGGTGTCAAAGGATGGGGAATATGTCTAAAGAAATGAAATTCCATTGACGTCAATCTTAGAGGTTGAATTATTTGATGTTTGGGGAATGGACTTCATGGGCCCGTTTCCTTCATCCGAAGGTCATCAATATATTCTGGTTGCGGTTGATTATGTATCAAAATGGGTTGAGGCCATCGCATGTGCTAAGAATGACGCGGCCACTGTGGCTAAGTTTCTGAAGAAGAACATTTTTGCTCGTTATGGGACGCCACGGGCCTTAATCAGCAATGAGGGCTCTCACTTTATCAACCGCATAATTGCCAACTTGTTGACTAAATTCAACGTCAGCCATCAAGTTGCAATTGCTTATCACCCACAGACTAATGGACAGGCAGATATTTCTAACAGAGAGATCAAAACTATCTTGGAAAAGGTAGTTAATACGGCCAGGAGGGATTGATCACCCAAGCTTGATGAAGCACTATGGGCTTATAGGACTGATTACAAAACACCAATTGGCATGTCTCCGTATGCCATGGTCTTCAGAAAATCTTGTCATCTGCCGCTTGAGTTGGAACATAAGGCGATGTGGGCATGCAAGAAGCTGAAGTTTGATTTAGCCAGTGCGGTGAAAGTCCGGAAGCTGAAATTGAATCAGTTGGTCGAATGGCGAAGGGATGCCTATGAAAATGCTAGGATATATAAGGAGAAAACAAAGAAATGGCATGATGACCGCATAAACGACCGAACATTCACCGAAGGTCAACAGGTATTACTATTCAACGCGCGTTTGCGACTGTTCCCAGGAAAGTTGAAGTCTCGCTGGTCTGGGCCATTCCGAATGAAGACAATCTTTCCTCACGGCGCAATAGAACTAACAACTTTAGACGGGAGCAGCGCATTCAAAGTTAATGGTCAGCGGATCAAGCCCTACTATGGAGGCGACTTCGATCGGCGCATGGACACCATTGACTTGGGCAAGCAGGATTAAACCACTTGTAGGGAAAGCGATTGCGATAACTCTAAGAACTTCTTTCAATCGACCTTCTTACCTATGTTACTTGCTTTCTTTATAGCTTTCTTTTACGTTTTCTAAATTCCGTCAATTACTGTCTAGCAGAATCAGTCTTTAATGTTTTTGTATTTCCTTTCAATTTAATTTTGCATGTCTCTCCATATATTAAATTTAGTAGCAATGGTCATATAATTGTTGTGAATGATTGAGTAAATCACCGCAAGGTCTTTTCGATTGGCGTTTTTGATGAATTAAGAAGAAAGGAAAGTAAACTATGAGAGGATGGGTATAGTAAGTGGTACCAAGCGACATTGTGTATCCAGTACACCCAAATGCATTGCAGTGAGGGGTGTGTTGCGCACGTCTATGTCCTTTGCCCGTCCTTAGTTAAATGCACCTTGTTGAGGTATCCCCCAGAAATGTATTTAGTTAAGGGATGTGATGCGGGGATGTATGCTTGTTGCCCGTCCTCGACAAAAATGCATCTGCATTTATTGGAAGCAGGGTGCGAATTTTAATCATGCACTCTTCTGAATCAAATTTGTACGTTAATCAAATTCTTTGACTCTTGTACAGGCAACAAAAATTTTTGTAATGCATTCAATTATACTTATTTGTATACTTTGTTAATATTCAATACAATTAGAGTACATGATTCACTCTACTTTTTGCCTGTGCCTTTTTCTTTATCTTCTTTTGTCGATTTTCGTAATGTTCTTAATCTTTTGTTTTACGATCTTCATTGCGTTACTATGATGTATTATATGTTTATACTTAGAAACATTTCCCATACTTAGTAATTTCTGACTAACACTTACTTAATTCTTAGTTCAACAGTACTTTACCTTTTATCTTTCAAAGTTCTGCTCAAACCTTCTTTTTGCAATTTTCTTCTAAGTGTTTGTCTAATCTCTCAAAACAACGCAATGAGCACCTTGCTCATCTTTAAATTTGGGGGTGGGAGGAAAGTCTGAGCAGATGAGATCAAGAATATGCAGTATTTAAGAAAATGCATCTATTTTTATATAAAAAAATTATGCAAAACTCCAATGTCAGCGCAAGGGAAAACCTCAAAACTGTCCCAACCTGGTAAGAGTTTACTTGTGAAAGGAACCTGCTCGTAGTTGGATGTTCGTATGATACCCGTAGGAGCAAGCCAAAACAAAGGTGGGTTTCCAAGAACAACGCAACATGAAAAAAAGACAAAAAAAAAATAAAAGAATGCAACAGACAACTCCTCTGAATATCATGAGTAAAGTTGAAATTGGCACACTACCGTAGTTGGATGTCTGCATGACACCCATGGGGATACGCCAAAACGAAGAGTGTAACCATGATCAACAGTCTCTAAGTAAAATAAATGACGCAAAGTTTTGCTCACCGCATATAGATACATCAAGTTTTTTTGACAAAGAAGAGATAAACATTCTATTTTGAAAATTAGAAAAGCATCTTTGAGCAGAATTTTGTTATATAGAAGAATAAAGTAGGGCTTGCTAAGAATTAGCAAGGATAGAAGAAAAGTGCGATGTCAAGAAATGTGCCTAAGTGTAACATTCAGAACAACCAATCGTCGCAAAAATAGAGGATAGGAATTGAGCATGATTGCCTTAGTAGAAGATATGCTTGAAGACAAGCATATATCTAAATTTGGGGGTGTGATAACTTGTAGAAATACAAGTTATTTATGCCACCTTATCTAGATATTGCGGCCAAAATTTAGTAAATATGCGCCGATTGTATGAAGAGTAGCTTAGAATTACAATAATTATAAATGATCGCAATTACATCCACTAACACCATAAAGATGGAGGACAAGCTGAATTTTACTCTGTTTTGCAGGAAACCAAGTCACCGCTTGCGCTCAAGGCTCACGAGAAACTGATCAACGTATCTCTGTCATATTGCGCCTGTCAATCAACAATGAAGAGAAGATTACCATAATGATGGCACAATGTGACAATCGATCCACAGCTAACTTTCAACCGCATGCGGTAATAAAAACAACACTGCATGCGAATTCACAATCGAAAGATGCAACTGGGCAATGCAAAAGCGGAGGATTGAGACACGTGTATAACTAACGATTGTGTAGAATTGACGCCCTGATTGCATAACAGAAGGAATAGTATCCCTCCATCTTCGGAATTACCATAACCATCAGTGGGGACCACGAGGCCGGAGTCAAAGACCTGCACCTATAAATACCCCATAGATTTTAGAGAAAAGGCATGCTACTTGATACGGGGCTAAGTGCTGTTAAATTGTTGAGAGAAAAGGCTGAGCTGAGTGCTTATGTGAAGAAATCCAGGAAGAAGAAGAGATAAGGCCGAGAGGTGAATCTCAGATCTAACCTACAATACACCCAATCGGAAGCTCTGTGCATAGATCTTTGCTACCGGTGGATAAAGCCTGAGAGAGAAGCTCTCCCTACCATCAAATTTATCCTATCTGGTAAGCAGATCTCCATCGAATCAGTGCCAAGACATTGGCACTTGTTTGTATCTGTTCTATCTCTTTCATCGTTGTATTTCACTTTCTCTTTATCTTTTCATTCACACACCATGTATCAAATGCTTAATAGATATATTAAATATTTCGATAGCTTTCATATACCATTCTATGTCTATTTCCGTTCCTCCATTAATCATTTTCTCCATGATGTCTTTTTAATCCCATGATAACTAATATGAATCAAACAAGTACTTAATCTGTGTTAAAGGTATAAAATGCGTTTAGCTAAGGCATGCTAGATGGCATCTTCACTTGTGAGAGCAGAAGTGAAGATGTCATTTTGATCTATCGAGAGAGGGTTAGAAGAATGTATTAACTAAAGCAAGTAGTACTTCCAGACATGGAAGCAACCTTGCGTTCATTACGTTATTCTCTGTTTCACCACAGACGTGTGGAAGCGTGGCCGATCACTGAAAGGTGTACACCAAGAGAAGAGTGGAACAGTATTTCTAGCTTCAACACAATTGAGAACTTGCGCTATTTATATTATTTATCTTTCTCTTTCTATTCTGTTCATAAGACTTGTCGCCGCATTCCACATTTTTGCATAACTTTCACAACCAGCCTTGACCCCAGCATCTTGTAACATGAAGCCTGTATCTTGTATCATCTAGTTTAGGTTTATTGTATTTTACTTTATTATCGCATCTTTACTGCTTTAATTTATTTTATCACAATTTATATACCTGTACGAACACATTTTTAAAGATTGAAAACTTGGTCGCATATATCATGAACATATCACAATAACCTAAAACAGTCCCTGAGTTCGACCTCAGATCACACCGAGAAACTTGCGGTAGAATTACACTTGGTTCCATCTTAAGGAAACTTGTGACAACGCATGGCATACTACGTGAACATCTATAATTAATGCATATTTAGCAGTAGTATCGCATCATTTCGAGCATAGAACATCATCAATCATACCTATCACCGATTCGTCAACAAAAGTCAATATTGACCCCGAGATAGAAAGGTTATCTGTTGCTTGAGCTGGAAGCAGTCTTAGGCACATGTCAACCATCATGCGTCTAACAATTGCTGGAAGCACCAATGGTCTGGGCGTGTCCGTTGACCCAAGCAGTTGAGAGCTATCTCCTGCATGGGAGACTCCTTGCAGTGACAACACTCCAATTTCTCCAGGAACGTCTTCTATTCTATCTTTACGTTGCTTTCTTAGTTTATTTTATTATTTTTATTTATTGTTATTTTGGATATGCGGCTGCTTCCTTGGTTGTGGTGCGTTTGCTCCTTGTAGGTGTGATAATAACTCTCCTCGATGTGTAGTTACAACGGAAGAATCCTCCACATCCTTCAACGCATGGCTTCAATCCCATGAATTCCAATGCATTGTCGCATGCGTTATTCTACTTAAGGTATTTTTCTTGTTATCTTTTATGCATTATCCTTTTGAAATTCTCCTTGTCTGATTGCGGTTCTTTGCGATGCATCTATGATGGTATAAATAATTCACCGCGTCCGCTAACTAAGCATCACAAGTCTTTCCTTACTTTTAATAGCTTCTTCAAAATTTGAAAGTCTAAGTTTTATTACGCGTAAACCTTTGTTCAAACGTTTGTTACCGCATTCTTGTGAGTTTGCTTCTAGCTTACGGTGAAAACGCTGCCAACCTCTAAGTTTGGGGGTGGCAGCGGTCTCGAAGAATTGCATTCATTACATTGTGGTGATTTCTTCAAAAAAAAAAAAGTCGGAATAATAACTCCGTTGTCAATGCAATGGGGAGACCCATGTTGATAACAGTTAAGTTGTGAAAGGTACTTACCCGTAGTTGGATGTCCATATGACACCCATGGGGGCAAGCTAAAACGAAGTAAAGTCGCCAGAATCAACGCATAAGCGCAACTTCTCTATCGGGCGCAATCCAAATTAAGCAAGACATGAGTTGAGTTGAATATGGAATGCAACCAAAGTTGGATGCCCGCATGATACATGTGGGGGTAAGCCAAAACGAAGAGCATAACCAGGTTCAACGCCGCATTCGAATAAGTAATCGCATAATATTGAATTGTTTTGAATGAATGCATTCTCAAGAGCTGAACGCAAAGTTGTGGAGAATGAATAAAAAGTTTTTGAGCAAAGGCTTGCCGAATTTAACTTAGAAAATATTTCTTTAAAGAAGCAGCCAAAGTGGAGGAGAACATTGCGTCCATGGTTAGAGGTACGAGTAAATTATATTTTGAGACGCTACTCAAAGCAAAGAAACGCTGGAAGGTGAGTTAAGAATTTCTTGAGTATAACACATGCTTGAGGACAAGCATGATTCTAAGTTGGGGGTGTGATAACTTGCAAAAATGGCAGTTATTATAAGCTTTTTATTTAGAATTATGAGGATTAACAAGAAGAAAATACGGTGATAAACTTATAATTTGCGAAAAATTGAGTTTTCCATCGATTAGCACCTAAATCCTCACTGACCCCAATATTATGCGTTACTCCGTGCCAAAGTGTCTATTTTTGTAGCTATCGCAGGAATCACTTGCATGCGTTGGAAATAAGCAATCGCAGACAAACGCATGCGTTAAAGCATGGCGACCGCAAAGACAAACGCATGTGCTGAAAACTGAGGTATCGTATAGACGAATGCATCTGGTGATCGCTTGCGTCCATCGCACGAAAGTTGCAGTGATCAAGCGAATGCGGTGATCACTTGGAGATTGCGGCCATGGAGTGACAACCATAATAGAAGGACGATCGCAAGATGGGTAGAATGCATTGATACTCCAGCTAAATCAAGCTCGGATGCATACCTTGAGAGTATCAACAAGATAAGACGATGTGACATTGCCCATACCGCGACAAAGGCAACAGTGAGACATAACGCAATCATGATAATTGTCGGTGTTTAAACTCTATAAATAGCCCCTTGGACCTTCATTTCAAAGCATTCGGATTTCTGCCTCAAGATAGAGGTTTGCGATCACAGATGAGAGCATGAGCGAGATTTTCAGTGAGAATTCTTCATCTCCACAAACAAGACCGAGTGACGATCAGAGCTTTCGCCAAAGATAGAGCTCGATAGAGACATCTCCACCATTCATCCATGGCACACCCAGTAGCCTTGACGCAGTGTGTTTCATTTCTCCTCTAATCTCTGTATTGTATTACATTTTAGCTTAAGATATTAAGATATTTTGTAATCAATGCATATCTTGATTCCTTCAATGCCATCTTCTTCATCATCTTTATCTTTATCATCATTTACCTTCATCGTTTATTTATCAAAGGCGATCGCATACTTAATCGTGTAGTCTAGAGATAGGATGCATGTAGCAACCTACTGAGAGGTGTGCGTTGTGCGAGTATAGTGAGTTAATCCTCTTTGCTTGGTGAAAGGCTGTAGCAACACTTGTCTATGGGTTGTTGCAATGCTTGTCTATAAGTTAATTAGCCGCGTCTAACTTCCTAAGAAGGTTAGAGATGGAACGCACTAAAGCAAAGTATGCATTGTTCCTAGAGATAGGCACAATCTTATGCTCGATGCAATCATGCACTATAGAGATATAGTCTTGCGGCTAACCACTGAGAGGTGTGCGATGCGTTAGTGTGACGAGCTAGGATTACTTGAGCGATTTAAGATAATAAACATTACTATGCGTTAATGGTTGTTGTGTATCTACCAATTCTCATCGCAAGTCTCCTATTGCTCAATCTGTTTAATTAGGAGTAAAGTAGTGTGTATATCCATTAAACTTCTTCTTTTTACTTTTATTCATCACCTCAAACTTATTGTTTCACAAGCATTATTGAGTGACAAGTCCCTGTGTTCAACCTCGGATTACCCGAGAAACTTGTGTTTTCGTTATACTTGGCGAGAAGGCAAGAAAACTTGTGATAGGAACGTATGGTCATTGCATACTAGATTAACGCATTTTCATTCCAACGCATGTACAACGCATGATTGCGTGCAATAACCCCATCATCCATTCCTCTAATCCAACACATAGGCTTCTCGGCACTATCACATATAGATCGTATATGTCCTAGAATTAGGCTCAAGTGTGTGTAGCATGATCGCATAGCTTGCGTTGGCTGGGGTTGCCCTTGCGATCAAGCTTAGGGTTACGATGAAGACATCCTCACATTTTATCTATTTTTCCCATCCATTTATTTCACGTCAACAGTTTTCGTGTCTCTACGTCTCATTCAAATTCTCATTGCTTTGTCTGTTACTTAGGAGTAGGAGTAATGTTAGTATATAAACCCCTCCATCATTCTTTTATTCAACCGTCGCATACACATTACCGCATAGCATTTAGTTACAAGTTCCTTAGTTCGACCTCGGATCACCCGAGAAACTTGCGTTCACAAGAAAACTTGGCATGAGCATAAGAAAACTTTGACAGGAACGCACGGTCATCGCATACATTTATTAATGCATAGTTCAATCTAACGCATGACCATCGATGCATGATAATCAACGCATACATTTAGAACATGCATCGCATATTGCGTTCACCTAATTTTAGTTATCAAGTCCTTGACGATTTGGTAATCTAAATTTTCTTCATCAACCAACTTTTCAAAATATAAATCACTTGCATCTCTAATCTTGGCAGCAACACTCCCCTCAAAATTAGCTACTTCTTCTAAGAGATCTTTTCTATGTTTAAATCTGGTAAGCCTCTGCTCAAAAACTTTTTACTCATTTCAGGCAACTTTGCTTTTAACTTTTTACAATTCGTTCGTTTAATATGATTCAAAGCTTCACGATACATTATTGAATTGGGATGTTGAACCTATTTACACTCATCGTTTTTGCTTGCCCCCACGGGTGTCATGCGAACATCCAACTTCGGTTACGTGCCATATTCAACTTAACTTTTGTCTTAGCATATTTGGGTTAAGCCATACAATGGAGTTGTTATTATATGTTGATTATGGTCACCTACATTCGTTTTGGCTTATCTGCACGGGTGTCATGCGAAGTATCCAACTACGGGTAAGTGCCTTTCACAACTTTAACTTTATCAGCTTGGGTCTCCCCTTTGCACTGACAGTGGAGCTTTTATTATGATTTTTTCTTTTTAGAACAGTCATCGAAATGCTTAGAATAGACGCATTTTCCCGGACCACTGCCACCCTCAAATTTAGAGAGTGGCAGGGTCCTTGCCAAAGAAAAACTAAAAACAAACTCGTTCAAGGGTGCAGTAAAAGATGTTTGAGCAGATGTTTACACATAATCAAACTTAGATGTCAAACCTTGAAGAAACTACTAAAATGAGGTGAGCCTTGCGACCTTTAGTTAGTGGATGTAGTGAATTATAGGTATCATCATGGATACTAATTTATCAATGCAAAGGAAGGCAAGCGGACAAAAGAGAATTTGATAAGGATAATGCATAAAAGATAATAAGAAAAGAGACACATAAGCAGAGTATCAATTGCGTCAATACTTAGAACTCATGCGGAAGACATCCATACGTTGAATGATGGATAGGACTCTTCCGTTGAAACCACGCACCGAGAGGAATTATTATCGCACCCACAAGGAGTGAATGCACACAACATCCAATAAAACAACCGCAAATCCAAAATGACAATAATCAAATAAATAAACTAAAGTTAACTAGGAAAGCAAAGTAAAGATAGAGTAGAAGACGTCCCTTGAGAAATTAGAGTGAAGCTATCACAAGAAGTCTTCCATGCAGAAGATTGATCTCGACTGCTTAGGTCAAGAGACTCGTCTTGACCATCGGAGCTTCCAGTATTTGTTGGCCGCATGTCAGTTAGCATGCTCCTAAGACTGCTTCCAACTCGTGCAATAGATAGCCTTTCTATATCGAGGTCAATATTGACTTTCGAGGCATTGCCTTCACTCAAATATTGTTTGCAACTTGGTCGCACAAGCTACAATATGCCCAAGACTAAAATGTGCCTGCGAAAACACAAAACTTAACAAACTATTAGCTGCCAAGTCCTCGGCAACGGCGCTGAAAACTTGTTGATTGGAAAAGGGAGAGGAAAATAAATATGCTCGTCTTATGTTATGAGTTAATCTCCATGCATCGATGATCATGCGTTGGACTAGAAAATATGAAATATACATTAAGCTCGTATGCAATGACCATGCATTCCTGTCACAAGTTTTCTTGCTTTATCGCCAAGTATAACGAGAACGCAAGTTTCTCGAGCTAATCTGAGATAGAACACAGGGACTTGTAACTCAATAATGTTTGTGAAGTAATTCGTTTGAGGTGATGAATAAAATTAAAAAGATAGAAGTTAATGGATTATGCGCTACTCCTACTCCTAACTAAACAAATTGAGCAATTGAAGTTTAACTATGAGAATTGGTAGAGATGCGGCAACTGTTGACACGTAATAAGATACATGAAGAAATATAATTGTGGAGGGGATAAATTCACCACGTCATTAAACTTGGTCATAAGGGTAATCCCTAGTTTGCCACAATAACGCATCACATACCTCTCGGTGGTCAGCCTCATGCTTATATCTCTATAACGCATGGTTGCGTTGAGCATAAGATTATGCCTATATCTAGGAACACTGCTTACTTTGCTTAGTGAATTTCACTACTTACCCTCTTGGGCTACTGGTTATAGCTACTCAGCTCATAGACAAGCATTGCGATAGCTTTGCACTAAGCAAAGAGGATTGACTCACTATACTTGCACAACGTATACCTCTCAGTGGTTTTCTATATGCGTCATATCTCTATGCCGCATGATTGAGTATGCGATAACTCTAGAAATCTACACTTAACTCACTATAATGAAAGTAAAATATGATAAAGAAGAAGAAAATGATGAAGATGGTGTTGAAGGAACTAAAGAGATACATTGATTACAAAATTTATTAATGTCTTAAGCCAAAATGTAATACAATATAGATATAAGCAGAAAGATGGAGGGCTAAATGTAGGTAATCTCTTGCTTCCATCAGATGTACGTCAAGGCTGTTAGTGGTGCCATGGATGGGTGGTGGAGTAGTCTCTCTCGAGCTCTATCTCCGATGAAACACCAGCGTCACTCAGAATGGGCTTTGGAGGTGAAGAATCCTCAAAGAGTGTTTGCTCATGCTCTCATCTGTGATCACAAGGACCTGCCTTAAGACAGAAACTCGGATGGTTTGAAGTGAAGAACCAAGTTGCTATTTATAGAGCTCAAACGGCAACAACATTGATGATTGCGTTCTGACTCACTTTTACCTTTGTCACGGTATGGGCAATGTCAACATCACCTTATCTTTTTTATACTCCCAAGGTATGCGTTCAAGCTTGTTTCTCCCGAAGTACCAACACATTTCACCCACCATGCGATCAACCTTCTATCACGGTTATTACTCTGTAGCTACAACATCCATGCGATGAACTTGTCTTCTTGAAGATTAACGCATGCGATCAACTTTACGATGATTTGGGATCAACGCATGTGATCAATTCCTACAGTTGCTACAAAAATAGACATTTTGACGCAGTATAACGCATGATATAGGGTTAGTGAGGATTTTTAGTGCTGGTCGATGCAAGCTCACTTTTCCATATAAATTCTTGTTGTTATTGACACATATTCTGCTTATTAGTTCTCATGATTCTAAACAAAAGGCTACAATAGCTTGTATTTCTACAAGCTACTAACACACGTTTGTGATTTTTTTTGCAAGCTTGCTTTATTTTGTTTTATTTTATTTTGCTAGCATTTCTTTTTTTGTTAACACTAGGCCTTCTTTATTCCTCTTTGTCTAGACTTGCTACTAAAACAAGTTGGTTGTTCTTAGACGAAAGGTTGTCCTATCCGGGTAATAAAGAAAATTGTGTAGATATGACATTTCTAAAATTTTTAAGGTTCTAAATTATGAAGATGAATCAAAGCCTGACATTTATCCAGATATGTAAGATGAGAGTCTATGAAATTAATCTAACTAATCAACAATCAATGGTCATGTTTTCAAGGGTTCCACACAAGCATTTATGTACAAAAAATTTCAGTAAGGCTCATTTTTTTTTTTACAAAGCTAATAAAAGAATACAAAAAACATGCAATGTTTCCCACCCAACTTAGAGATGGAACATTGTCCTCAATGTTCAAGAAATAAAATGTAAGGGATGTAGAGAGAAGCTTCCCTGGTTCTTTTTTTTTTAATTATTATTTATTTGCTTGAGAAAGAATTCCTTGTTTTTGTTTTGTTTTTCTTTGAGAGCTCCTTTTTTTTTAATTATTGATAACCTACAAAGAAAAGAAAAACAATCAATTATTCTTTTTATTAATAAAAAATATGCAAAAATAAGAAAGAAAGAAGAAAAATGAAAATGAAAGAAAATGAAAATGAAAATGAAAAGAAAGAAAAAAAGGAAGCAAAATTTTTAGTCTTTTGAGGCCTCTTCTTCTTGGGATTCTTGAAATAATTTCCCAAGGACTTGCTCTTGTTAGGAGATGGTTGAGTCTTGGACTTAATCCATTTTTCTTCCATTGAAAATAGAGCAAAGATTAGAAGTTTTGTTTTTGTTTTTGGAATTACAATTGAATTTTGAATTTGAATTATTAGTTGGATGTTTTTCATTTATACAAATTTTGTTTTGAAAATTTGAATCTACTTTTAAAGTATTCTCATTTTGGCAAATTTTGTTGTTGGAATAATTCAAATTATCATCTTTTGTAGAAGATTCATTCCTTTTACAAATTTGAAGTGAATAATTAGAAACATGTTTTTTATTTGAATTATCATGGTTGCAAAAGTTAAGAGATGCATGAGAAGAATTATGAGAAATCAAAAAAATCATAATGAATGGAAGAAACAACCAAACAATTAAATTTTTTACACAACATGGAATCAACAATGACATTAATTTTATCATATGTATCTATGGAGCAAAGAGAATAACACTCCTCCTAAAATTTCATGGTGTCATATATGTTGAAAGACTTTACCTCTCTCTCATATTCTACTAATAAAGACCCCTTATCTACATCAATTCTAGTTTTTGTTGTTTCATAAACGGTCTACCAAATAAAATATTAGAAGAAGAAGTAGAGTATGGTTCATCCATTTTCAAAATATAAAGATCAACTGGAAAGATTAATTCACCAACTCTCGAAAAAACATCCTTTACTATGCCTAGGGGTTGAATGTATGACCTATCCACTAGTTGTATGCAAACATTCGTTTTTTGTAGGCCATTCAACTTTGGGCCTTCATAAACATGAAAAGGCATAACATTATGGAGTTCCTGTTGAAATTTCAAAGAGTGGTCAGCAAGGGATTTCACTATATCCTCGAAAGACACACCGGAGGAGCTTGAAAAAGATTGATTCTGGTTTCGTATTTCCCTTGAGATCCCCATTTGAAATTAGGATGATCTCACCACCCTTGGTTATAAGTTTGCCCATGGGGGTCGTACTTCCTTTGGAAACCTCCTATTGAATTCACTTAAGGTTGACCTTGTGGGCAAGCTTCGAAAGCATGTCCAACCACACCACATGCGCCACACATTTTAATTTAGGGGAGTCCTCCTTGAGCAATCTGAGTAAAAAGGGAAACTAGATTAGATACTTGAGGTCTCAACTCACTAACCTCTTTAGCCTGAACAACATCGTATTCGAAAGTCCTGATGCGTTATTTTATGATGTGGAATTATGGATAAAATGCGATGATGAAAATGCATTGAACACTCAAGTTTTCTCAGTGAAATCCAAGTGTAAACCCCACTAAGTTTCCTGGTAAGTCCAGGGTCAAACTCAGGGACTTGGGAAAATAGGTTGCGGTGGTAATTTTTAGGAAAACTTTGCGGTAACCGGTAACTCAAAAAAGTATTGGTTTTGTTTGTTGCGGTAATGAAAATAAACAAATGTGGCAAAGTTCAAAAAGAGTTGATAAACGGAAGATACGATGAGTATGCGGTGAACCAGTTGAGAAAATTTTTGGCTAACACTTCCTAGGATGCGTTCATGCTATGCGATCATGTAACATGCATACAACAGTAAACCACCTCTCGGTGCGAATGCCACGGCTTCTAAGGCTAGAACGCATGTGATATATGCGATAAGTCTATAAGACCTACATATAAGCCTCTATTCTTATTTACGTGATGACAAAATGACACACACACACCACATAATATCATTCCTATCTCTAGGATATATGCGATGCAAGTTGGCAAACAGAGCTTATCTCTAAGTCCCTATCTCTTGTTCATGCAGTTCAAATCTTGCTCTCTCGAGTCTAGATTAGAACCTAGCTCTCTCAAGTCTCAGGTTCTTTCTTTAGACTGTCTCTCGAGTAGCTCTAAAGGGATGTTTGGCACAGCATAACATAAGATAATCGCAAGCAATGAACTTCCTAGGTCATGTTAGCTTATTTCTTCTCAACCCATTCTACAAGTTTATTTACTCATGCGTGCTAAGAGAGTGAAAAAATGTAAAATAAGAACTTCCATTATATAAATATAAAGATGAAGTACAAAATAACAATGTAAGAATAGAATAAAGAGTCTAATAGTAATCTCTTGCTGCCTAGGCTTTAACACTGTCTTTCTACTCGTATTCAAAAGATAATCTCGCTCTCGCAAGAGTCGGCCTGCTCTCTGCTTTTACGCCTCCAGGTTCTCTCTCGAGTTGCCCTGAGTGATCTTCTCGCGTCTCTACTCTTCCCTTGCTCCACCTTAAAAATAAAAGAAAACTATGAACATGGCTAAAGCTCCTAAATCGGCAAACATGTGAATTTCTTAACTGGTGGAACTTATGAATTTTCGAACTGGTGGAACCCCTTTCTGAAGGATGCCTTTGGTATTTATAGAGCTTCGGGGTCAAGGCGACTTCTCTCTTATGATTGCACAGATGAGATGGCTTTAATTCCCTGATTGATTGATGCTCAATTTTATGAAGTGCATTATGGATGATATGCGTTGATGAAATTGCGTTGTGCAATCAAGTTTCCTCAGCGGAATCCAAGTGTAAATTCCACTGAGTTTCCTAGTAAGTCCAGGGTCGAACACAGGGACTTTTGAAAATAGATTGCGTTGGTAATTTTTATGAAAGCCTTGCGGTAACCAAATAAATAAATTGTTGGTTTGTTGTTGATTGCGTTAATGAAGAAAAATAACAATTGCAGCGGATTTTGAAAAGAGTTGGTAAACGGGAGATGCGATGAATATGCGGTGAATGGGTTGAGAAGGGTTTTGGCTAACACTTCCTAGAATGCGTTCATGCTTTGCGACCATACAACATGCATACAATAGTAAACCATCTCTCGATGCGAATGCTACGGCTTTTAATTCTAGAACGCATGCGATATATGCGATAAGTCTATAGGACCTATACATAAGCCTCTATTCTTGTTTAGGCGATGACAGGATAACACACAGACAAATAAGGCGACCACATAATATCATTCCTATCTCTAGGATGCATGCAATGCAGGTTGACAAACAGAGCTTACCTCTAAGTCCCTATCTCTTGTTTATGCAGTTCTAATCTTGCTCTTTCGAGTCTAGATTCTAACCTACCTCTCTCGAGTCTTAGGTTCTTTCTTCAGACTCTCTCTCGAGTAGCTCTAAAGGGGTGTTTTGCACAGCATAAAACAAGTCAATCGCACGTAATGAACTTCCTAGGTCATGTTAGCTTAGTTCTTCTAAACCCATTCGACTAGTTTAGCTACTCATGCATATTAAGAGAGTGAACAGATGTAGAAATAGGACTTCCATTGTATAAATATGAAGATGATGTACAAAATAACAATGCAAGTATAGAATAAATAGCCTGGTAGCAATCTCTTGCTGCCCAGGCATTTACACTGTTTTTCTACTCGTGCTCAAAAGATAATCTCGCTCTCTGCTTCTACGCCCCAAGGTTCTCTCTCGAGGTTCCCTGAGTGATCTCCAGCATCACCACTCTTCTCTTGCTCCGCCTTAAAATGAAAGAAAACTATGGACAAGGGCGTGCGAACTTGTGGAACAAAGAATAGTTGAACCCCTTTTCTGAAGGATGCCCTTGGTATTTATAGAGCATCCATGGTGAAAGGCGGCTTCTCTCTCTTGATTGTACATATGGGACAACTTTAATTCCTGACTGATGCACCGAATAATGGTCACCGAAAAGCTGAATGTATTTATGATCGTTATCGACTATCAATTTAATTCGGATTCGACTATCATCAGCTTTCTGTCTCATCGCGATTAATTAGCCTTTCACCCAGATGCGCCTACCATGTTGCACTGACCAAGTTGCGGCGATCCTTCTCGGGCGAATATTTGCAAACACGATCACCGCAAAGCCTTGCAATAATGCTGCGCTTGACCAATGATTTCCTACGATTGCAATTTTCGCCTTGTGTCATCGCATATTCTGCACAAAAATAAAAAAATCAACTTTTCTAATGCGATGAACGCATGCGACCGCAATATTATGAAGTTGATGCTTAATGGACGCAATTTAACATGTTTTATCATTGCACGCCATCATTGTTTATGAACTTAGCACTATGATAACGTACATTTCTGCCCATTATCACTGATGCACCGAATATTTGTCATCGAAAAGCTGAATCTACTTGTTATCGTTAGCAGCTGTCAACTTAATTCAAATTCACCATCATCAGCTTTCTGTCCCATCGTGATTAATTATGCCTTTCACCCAGATGTGCCCACCATGTTACGCCGACTCTATGCAGCAATCCTTCTTGAGCAAATGTTTGCGAACACAAATGACCGCAAAGCCTTGCGGTAATGCTGTGCTCGACCAATGATTTCCTGTGATCGCTCTTTCCACCTTGCATCAACACATATTCTACATAAAAATACAAAAATCAATTGTTTCTACGCGATGAACGCATGCCACCGGAATGTTGTAAACTTAATGCTTTTATATGCAATTTAACATATTTTATCAACGCAAGCCAACATTATTTAAGAACTTAACATTATGATAACGTGAATTTCTGCCCATTATCAAGTCCTTGATCCAAAATTCTGTTAATTATTCACCATGGTTGATATTAGTTCACTAGCTTCAACAGGCGTTTTGTCAGTTAGAGTTCCACCAGCAGCCGCTTCAATGTTTCTCCTCTCAGATGGAAGCAATCCTGAATAGAAATATTGGATAAAGTATTGGTAAGAAATTTGATGATGGAGAAAGAAAGCACAAAGTTGCTTATACTTTTCCCAATAATCATATAGGGACTCTCCTACCAATTGCTTTATTCCATATATTTCTTTTCTAATATTATTATCTTTAGGTGTAGGGAAAAAATTTTATGAATACTTTTACTTAAGACCATTCCATGTGGTAAGCAGTAAAGGAAATCCTTGGCCACATCTTTCAAGGAGAAAGGAAAGGTCCTAAGATTAAGTTGTTCTTGCGTTACCTCGTGTGGGTGTATACCATCACATACCAAATGGAATTATTTCATGTGTTTATGTAGGTCCTCCTCTGGATTACCTCGGAAAGTGGATAAAAGTTGAACTAAACTGGGTTTCAATTCAAAAGGTACCATAATCTCCGGATACACTAGACATAACGGTTGTTGAGTGTAATCCGGTTCAGCAAGCTCTCTTAATGTTTGCTCTCTTGCTTCACGCATAGTGTTTGTGTTGGTATTTATGTCCTAAAACTCGTAGTTTGTAAATTAACATATTCTGTTTTGTTTTTCGATAAAGTTGTTATTGAAATAGTAATCTTGAATCCAATAAACTAAGGTCCTGAGGCTATTTAATGTAGTTTGAACTTTATGTAGTGACATAAATGTGGATCAATTTCAAATATATAGCCAAAATGGTCTATAGTATATGAATTAGGTTGGGCGCCTTATTCTGAAGACACTATGGATGCGGCCCACTTTGTAGTTAGTACAAACGATGTGATCCTGAATCATTCATATAGAGATATGTGAATGGGGGCATCCTATGCAACGAGTTTGCATAAGACTGAACCATGAAATAGTCACCTTTTATGTTCTAAATATCGTTTTATGTATAAAACTGACTATTTCGTTAATTGATGACCTAGGTAACTTAATCTTAATCCTGAGCTAACTATGAACTCCTGTTCACTCGGAATTATCCTTACATCTGCATAGGTGAGGGCAGCTCATCATCGCTGGCCCAATAAGCCTCCCATTTCAGGGGTAAGATCGGGTGGGTAGTTGGAAATATAGGGTGTAAGATGGAATTCACTCCTACCCGTTATAGGGATAGTAGATAGGTTATTCCCTTTAGTACTGAATCCAGGTCTTGAACAAAAGGCCCCACCCTCTCCTTGGCCCGAGAGGGATTCAGTTTATAAGTTGGTCCTTAAACAAATTGTTCATTAGTAGATCAGTGGAACTTAAGGAATAAGATGTAGTCTCGGGGGTAAAACGATTTTTATGACCCAGCCGAGATTACGAACAACCTGTGAAGGATTAGCTTACTAATCATGGTTATATCAAATGGACACAAATATATCTATAGTGAGGGGAGTGCAACTACGGGACTATAGTAGAATGACTCGTTAGTTAACGAATGTTGATTAGCTCCATCTAAAGAGTTTAGCTACCTAATCTCGGATCGTTGGAGCCCATGATCTATAGGTCCATTAGGTTCCCCTACTAGCTCATATGGAATAAACTTAGAACAGTATGATAGAATGATTCGAATTGTTTGAATTAGGTGAAGAGAGAGAAACCGACAAGTATATATCATATAGTGGTCGGGTTTTCAGTTTAGAGATACAGCTTTAATATTTAAATGTGATTTAAATATCAAGAATATGAATACGTTCATATTCGGAAGCTCAGAAATAATGAAAATGGTCAAAGATGTAAAAAGTCAAAGAGTTGACTTTTTGACTTTGAAAAGTCATACTTTTACCCATCTTATATTCAAATATGATTTGAATTTCGAGAAAATGAATGCGGATTCATGCACGGAAGGTCAAAATTAGTCAACCTGGAAAAAATCATAAAAAGTCAAAATGTTGACATTTTGGTCAAAGTTTGACTTAGACAAAATGACTATTTTGCTCTTTGACTAAAGTTGGTGGGAAAATCCAAACTTTTGTTGGATAATTCCACTAACAAAATAGTGGGTTAGGTGTTGGCTTATAGTGGAGTCATTAAGCCCACTAAGATAGTGGATTACAGGTGTTGGGTTTTTATAGATTTGGTTCATGCAATTGTTGCATGGTTTTTTTATAAAATGGGTTTTCATTTTGAATGAAAAGAGTTTTGCCAATTTTGTCAAATTTGGTTTTTCAAAATTGGGCTAAACAAAGGGAAAACCCAAAACCAAAATTCCATCTTATTTTTCCTATCTCTTTCTCTCTCTCGATTTTCTTCATCCATCAGGTCCCACAACTCGGTTCTGAGTCCAGAGGATAGTAGGTCAACTCTAGTGGTGGTCCGTTCGTGTTCGGGTCGAGATTCAGCGAGGAAGAGCGATTTTCGGGAGCTACAAAGGTAATTATAATTTCTGTTTTTCCTTCAATTGCATGCATTTTTTTCCTTTAAATTAAAAGCAATTAGAGTGTAATTAGGTCTTAATTCCACTACGTATGTCTCGTGTACCATCAGTTTGTTTGTGTTGGTTCTGAAGGATCTCATATCGAGAGTTCCATGAGCGAGTTCAGATCGCTCCGATCTCACCGTGACCAAAATACAAACTATATACATTCTTCACATACAGTTATGCACATAAATCTAATTATCGGCATGCTCAGAACAAGATAATTAAAAGGGAAAGGGTTCCATACCAGTTGAAGACTATCTTCGAACTTCAAAACCCCAATGCAGCAAATCCCTCCAACAGATCTACCAACACCCGACGGGAACGTCGACTGCAACAGTACGATCAACGCGAACACGAACGCCACAATGGGAATGACACCACCACTAATGAGCCCCGGGTATTGTTGGAGTGAAAATCCAAAGGGTGGGCTTTGGTGAATTTAGTAGAGGACGGAAGACAAACGAGTCGCATAGGCGATAAGCAAGTGGGAGAGAAAACAGTGCTATCATATAGAAGAAGTGCTTATCACATAGAGGAGCTACACGATAGTGTATGAAAAGTTGAACGATCGTTTAGGAAAAACGTATACGATCGTTTAGATGAATCATGAGGTAGACGATCATTTAGACGGAGAAGCAACTATCGTATAGGCTCTCGGGCGATCGTTTCACGAATTCATTTGGGCGGTTAAAGAAATATTGAATGCACGATTCAAAATGGAAACTATTTCCATTTTTAACCCATCGGTTACCATAACCAATGCTGCCCACTACCCACGTCCGAACATGGAAAAAATGATTAATTATTATATAATTAATTAATATAATCATATTATATTTATATTTATAGTTTGATATCACATATCTACTATAGTATTTTCTCCTCTACTTGATATAAATCATATTTATATCTAATTTCCTCCAAAATAGTGTATCTCATACAACTATATCATATATAATTAACTAGTCCAATTATATCATATATAATCGAACTTCCTCTTGTCAATTTGAACATTTCAAATTAACTCAAATACTGGTTCTCGACTTTTATCCAAGCTACCCAGGGGACCTATGGATCTATGGCTCGAAGCTCCAACGGTACGTGAATAGCTGACTAAACTCTTTAGCCACGAGATCCACCATCTGTTAACTGTCAGTGACTCCACTAAAGACCAACAGCTGAACTCTTTTTACCACAGATATATTTCTATGTCCATCAGATATAACCAATCATGAGTACGATGACCCTTCACAGATGCTCGTAAGTACAGCTGGGCGAATTTACTATTTTGCCCCTGTAGTTACATCTTACTTCTTAAGTACCACTAATTCCTCTAATGAACAATACAACATAGTCCAACTATGTGTGAACACCTCTCGGGCCAGAAGAAGGTGTCTGGTGCCACATTCTTCAAGCCCCAGAATCAACCCTTAAGGGAGCCATTTATCTACTTACCCCTGCCTCGGGGAAGGAGTGAATTCCATCTTATGTAGCTGAGCTCCCAGCTCCCAAATCAGACGAATCCCCAAAATGGTAGGTTTGAATCGGCGACCTGGCCACTCGCACCCATACAAATCAAAAGACCACCCTCAATGACAGAGGTTCCCAACTCACTCAGGATTGAGGTCATGTTACCTATGGTCATACTAGTGAAGTGAAGTCTCTGTCATGAACAGTGTTATATAACGAGACGTTAACACTTCGTGGTCAGGTCTTATACAAACTCTTTGTATAGGACGCCCTCACTCGCATGTCCCCAATACGAATGATCAGGATCAGACCATCTATGACAAGTCACAACACTTATGACCATTCCACAAAGCTGGCTGCATCCGTAGTATTACCAGGATAAGGTTTCCCTCCTTTATCCATTTACTACAAACCATTTTGGTTATCACTCAAGACATGATCCACTTGTATATCACCACATACTTGCTTGAGTCACATCCAAATAACCAGGGATTTTATGTTTATTGTTTTGTGGTAAAGCAAATAAAACAAGTAAATGAACAAAATACAAGATGTGAAGTAAATATCATATATTAACAACACAACGAGACTTTAGGGCATCAACCCCAATAGGTTCCACTTCTTGACTCGATTCTTCAAATTCTCCATCTTCTCTTCTTGTTCTTTCCTTTTTTAGTCTCCTCTCCTCACGATCAATATATACAATAAAACCACAAAGCACACTCTGAGAGGAACAGGTCATGTACAAAAGGAAAGTTTAATCAAACTAACTGTTTTTGTTTTTGTTTTTCCTTTATGGTTTTGTTATTTTTCTTCTTAAAAATGAATTCAAAGATTCTAAAAGGAGAATTGCACGGTTCCCCAACAACGGTGCCAATTTGTTTGGTGTAAAATATGTATTGTTAATTCTATCTTACCCAAGCAAATGAAATTCATAATGCTCAAACAACTACTGAAACTAATATGTAGTTAAAGTGGAAGTAAGAGGTTGATCCCTAGGGAACCACTATTAATTGCCCAAAAATAACCCTTGATTTAAAGAAGATAGCAATTGGCGGGGCGGGGGGGGGGGGGGGGGGGGGGGGGGGGGGGGGATTGGGGGTTGTTTGTAAAGAAACTAAAACTAACTAGAATAAAGATAAAAGAAATTTGTAACACAAACTTACTATTCTTTTAGAGTGGAGAACTGGTAGAAAAAAATTCTTGGGAATTCTTGTACTAGGTTTAATTCTTTCATTGTTCTTCAACAAATATTTAAAAACTCAACATCCCATAATCCAATAAGAAAAGACCCTTAATGACCCATATAGAAAATTAATATGAATCATATCAATTAGCCCTAATCTAAGTCAAAAACACTTCCATATAACATTTATCATGTTCTTTTCTTAGATTACTTTAAAAACAAAGGTTATCGTGATTGTGACATACAAGAAACACATTATAGTAAATTTCAAGAATGATTGTATGAATGTTTTAAATTAAGAAATTCAATAGTTAAATTAAAAAAAGTCTTAATTAACACAAGAAAACTTAATTTTTGTAACCTATCTTACCACTATGCAATAGTGCTAAGTAAGAATTATATTTAAGAAATCAATAGAATCGTCGTCAATTATCCTCCATTAATTTCTATTCAAAATCAGCTCATGAATATTCAAGAAAATATGCAAAAGAACTCAATAATTTAAACCTAGAATTAAGATTTCTCAAGAAATACAATAACCTAGGTATAGAATTGAGAAGTCTTGAAAGAAATACGTGAACAATTGATACAATCCATGAATAATTTCACAAAGACTTGTGAAATTGCAAGAAATCTCTCAATATAAGAAGAAATTCATGGAATTTTCTCTAATTTTGATCTAAGACTCTCTCTATCAACAAATTTGATTTTTTCCCCTATGTTGAAAATAAAAGAAAATTTTTTATATTCGCAAGTGTAGCATCGCGACACTATTGATAGCGTTGCGCTAAATCGTAAAAAAGCCAAGAAGCATTGGGTGAGGGTCGAGAGGCTTGGCTCACGTTGGGTTGTGTAAGGACGCGCACACTGACAATTATGTCAATCTCTGAAGCATTGCAATGCTCTTGGTATAGTTTGTAGCAAATGGTTGTATTCTGTCATTCAGCGTTGAGCTAGTGATGACGAGCAGAAATGTACATCATTATAAGCCTTTTATTTAGAATTATAAGGGCTGTTAAGTAGAATATGTGGCGATTATACTAAGAATTCATGAGAAAACGAACTTGCGTTGATCGACATTAAGAATCTCGGCTAACCCACTTTTATGCGTTATTATGCGTTCAATTGTTTATTTTTGTAGCAAACGTAGGAATCGATCGCATGCACGGAAGCCAGGCTATCGCAAAGACGATCGCATGTTGTGATCGCATACGTCAGTTGTATAGGTGTTGCGGTTATCGAGCGAATGTAGTCATCGCAGGAAGATTGCGGCATAGAGTAATAACCTAATAGAAGGGCGATCGCAAGGTTGGTATGTGGGCATGGACGCATACATTGGGATTATCAATAAGAGAATGTTGACATTTCACTTACCACGTCGCGAGTGGCAGAGATTCAGAAAAGGACCATCGCGCCATGAGTGTCAGATTTAGATCAGGTTCATAAATGTTGTCGGCGATCAAGCTCTATAAATAGAAGCCTTAGAGAACAACTTCAAATCGTTCAGGTTTCTACCTTAGGGCATATCCTTGTGATCCAGACCAAAGTGTGAGAAAATAGTCTTGAGAGTTCTTCATCCCCTCAACCATTCCGAGTGACGATCGGAGCCTCCGTCAGAGCTAGATCTCGAGAGAGACTACTTCACCACTCATCCATGGAACCACCGACAGCCTTGACACACATATGATGAAAGTAAGATATTGCTTCCATCTGGCCCTCCATTTCTCTTCTATCTTTGTATTGTATTACATTATGGCTTAAGAGATTAATACATTTTGTGATCAATGCATTTCTATATTTTCCTTCGATTCCATCTCCATCTTCATTTACTTAGCATCCTTTACTTTTTACTTTCATTGCATTACTAAGTATGACTGCTAGAGTATCACATACTTAATCATGCGACATAGATATATGAAGCATGTAGAAAATCACCGAGAGGTGTGCGTTGCACGAGTGTTGTGAGAAAATCCTATTTGCTTAGTGTGAAGCTATAGCAATGCTTGTCTATAAGCGGACGATGCTTGTCTATAAGTAGAATCAGCAGAGACCAACTGCCCGAGAGAGTAAGTAGTTGATTGCATTAAGCAACGTAAGCGAGTGTTCACTAGAGATAGGAATAATCATACGTCAACCATGTCTTATGTGATTACCTTGTCTTATGAGCACTTCATTCATCATTTAGGAATACTTGGGAGAGTAGTCTAAAATCCAAATCTAGACTTGGGAGAACAGATTGGATCGCATAAGCAAGAATGGGGACTTAGGAATAAGCTCCGTTTGATACTACACAGTGTATGCACCCTTTAAGTAGGATATGGTGGTATGCGGTCATCTTTCTTATGTGTGAGAGCACGTGAGCAGGAATACAGACTTAGAAATAAGGCCTCTCGACACTATCGCATGCGTCTTCGTCAAGTGTGTGTAGTATGATTGCATAGCTTGTGTTGGCTGAGGTTACCCTTGCGCTCAAGCTTAGTGTTGCAGTGAAGACATCCTCACCATTTTATCTATTTTTCCATGCATTTTACTATGCGTTAACAGTTACCGTGTCACCATCTCTCATAGTCAGACTTCCACTGCTTAATCTGTTAGTTAGGGGTAGGAGTGGTGCATAGCCCATAACCTTCAACATTCTTTTATTCTTCGCCGCAAACACATTACTTCATGACATTTAGCTACAAGTCCCTGAGTTTAACCTCGGATCACTCGAGAAACTTGTGATCTCGTTATACTTGGCAAGAGAGCAAGAAAACTTGTGATAGGAACACCTGGTCATTGCATATGAGATTAACGCATATTTTCCATTCCAACGCATGACCACCGACGTATGAGAACAAACGCATAGCCTAAGACATGCATCATATATGCTTCCAAATTTTTATCACTAGCTAGCGTTAGGCTTAGTTGTTGAAGGAGCGTTACGACACTCCGAGTATAACTTAAGCTTGTTGAATTGTTTCTTTCAAGGGGAAAAGTGGTAATTTGTCATGGTTCTTCTTCTAAAGTGATTCTTTTGGTATAGTTTAGCTTAATTTAGCTCCAAATTCTTCGAAATAACTCCATTGTATTTGGACTAGATTTACCTATAAAATAGTCATTTTAACCAAAGAATTGAAGTATAATTAAGGGAATTAGCATACATAATATAACTCTTTGAAGACCTATTAGTCATCTAGACCAATAACGTTTTTTTTTTTCTAACTTAAGGTACAATTAAATAATTGTTGCTTTTTAATTGGTGACTTTTGTGAAGATGAACTTCAGCCCATATTGAAGTAAGAGGCATTCTTAGATGGAAGGAACAATTCAAAAAAACAATTGGCTTTGTTTATCGTATGTTTGCACTAAGGGAGAGTGATGAAAATTAGTGCAAACTTAGTCTGTAAGCTACTAATTTGTTGTTCCAGATGACTAAATCTTCATGTTAATAATCATAAAACACTCAGATATAATGGTTGATAACAATTCAAGAGGGGAGATAGAATGTAGATGCTTGAAAATTCTTCTATCGTTTACCAAAAGGCTGCACGATCGTGTAGATGATGCACCAAGAACTAAATGATAGTTCAATTAAGTAAACGATTGGAGAGAGTGTTAGACGATCGTATAGACGATAGTTGACTAAAGCTAGACGATTGTATGGACGACAGTTGAGGAGCTAAACGATTGTATAGATGATTGAATACAGAGTTAACGATCGTGTATACGACATGATAGAAACTTCACGATCGTGTAAATGATACTTTAGCAAAATCTATACGATCGTAGAGGTAAGAAGAAAAGACACAAGAGTTTAAGTGGTTCGACTAAAGGCCTACGTCCACTGTACAAATTGGGAGGTTCACTTTTATTACTCTTCAAAGTATTACAGAACGAATGCCTTGCTCTCTCGATTTCTTATTCACTCTTACATTGATCTCACATTCGATTTCGTTTATATATGTGCAGGCAATTCAGTCAACGATGAAGCTCTGGTGGTTACAACACTTAACAGAAAGAGGTCGACAACCGTTCAACTGCCAACTGTGATGTTCTACTTCTTGATTTCGAGTCTTTCTGTAATAATCTCCACCTTTGTAAGCATCCAAAGTTCCTTCCCTCTTTGCTTCACTGAGCTGACTTGAGCTAACCTTTTTTAGGTAACTCGAACCCGAGAAGGTCCAAGCATCTGCCAACCTTGTTTAATGGAACAATTTTGGTTAGCATATCAACTGTATTATCAAAGGTATGAATCTTCACTACCTCGACTTCCGCTTTCTCAATATCTTGTCTGATGAAATGATATTTGATATCGATATGCTTGGTTCTGCTATGAAACTACTAATTCTTAGATAGGTATAGTGTGCTCTGGTTATCACAATAGATTTTGACTTTTGTTTTTGTTATGTCAAAATCGTTTAGTAAACCTTTCAGCCACAAACCTTCCTTCACAACCTTAGACAAGCAATGAACTCAGCCTCTGTTGTGGAAAGGGCCACAACAGGCTACAAAGTAGCTTTCTAACTGATCAAATTGTTCCCCTATAGGAAAACATAGCTTGATAGGGAACATCTTCTGTCCAAGTCCCCTACATAGTCTGCATCTACATAACCATAAACTTCATCATTGGATGGCTCATTCTGTCTATATAAGACTTTTGCCTCATTGGATGAACATAGATACCTTAGTATCCACTTGACTGCCTCCCAATGTCTTCTACCAGGGTTTTCCATGTATCTACTGACCATACTTGTTGCATAGGACAGGTCTGGCCTTGTAGAAGTCATAAGATTCATAAGAGATTCCACTGCTTGGGAATAAGGGACAACCTTCATATGGTTCAAATGCTCTTCATCTGTGCTCTTTGGACTATTGGCAGTTGAAAGTTTGAAGTGATGAGTAAGAGGAGTACCTACTAGCTTAGCATTCTCCATCTTGAGTCGTTGTAATATCTTTGAACAATATTCAAATTGGTTAACAAGCAATCTGCCGTGTTTTCTGTCTCTTTATATCTCAATGCCTAAGATCCTCCATGACTCCTCTAGGTCTTTCATATCAAATTTTCTCTTAAGAAGCATGTTCACTTGCTTCAATTCTTCTTTGGATCTCCCGGCTAGTAGCATGTCATCTTCATAGAGGAGTAGATACATTAGTTCCTTGAAGCTACTAGAATTTTTGTAAACACACTAATCAAATGAGCTTCTTTTGAACCCCATCTTGGAGATCACCTCATCACACCTTTCATACCAGCATCTCAATGACTGTTTTAGGCCATATATGGACTTGTTCAACAAACACAAGGTTTTATTCTCCACTTTTAACATAGCCTTGAGGTTGTCTTATGTAAATTGTCTCATTCAGCAGCCGGATGGAAGTATGCTTCACAACTGGAGAGAACACCTCATTGTAGTCAATGTCTTCCTTTTGAGTGAACCCCTTAGCAATAAGACTAGCCTTGAACCTAGACTTTTGCACACCTGGAATCTCTTCTTTAAATTTTTAAATCCATTTGCATGAGATAGGTTTGTACCCTTTAGGCAAAGGTACTAATCTCGAAATGTCATTTTGATTGAGGGACTTCATTTCATCATTCATAGCCTCAATCCAGTCCCAAGCATCCAGGATATTTGTGTTGGATTTTATGTCCTAAAACTCGTAGTTTGTAAATTAATAAACATATTCTGTTTTGTTTTTCGATAAAATTGTTATTAAAATTGTAATCTTGAATCCAATAAACTAAGGTCCTAAGGCTATTTAATGAAGTTTGAACTTTATGTAGTGACATAAATTTGGATCAAGTTCAAATATATAGCCTAAAATCTATAGTATAGGGATAAGGTTGGGCGCCTTGTTCTGGGGACACTATGGATGCGGCCCACTTTGTAGTTAGTACAAACAATGTGATCCTGAATCATTCATATAGAGATATGTGAGTGGGGGCATCCAATGCAATGAGTTTGCATAAGATTGAACCATGAAATAGTCACTTTTTACGTTCTAAATATCGTTTTATGTATAAAACTGACTATTTCGTTAATTGATGACCTAGGTAACTTAATCTTAATCCTGAGCTAACTATGAACTTCTGTTCACTCGGAATTATCCTTAGATCTGCATAGGTGAGGGCAGCTCATTATCGCTGGCCTAATAAGCCTCCCATTTCAGGGGTAAGATCAGGTGGATAGCTAGGAACATAGGGTGCAAGACGAAATTCACTCCTACCCATTATAGGGATAGTAGATAGGTTGTTCCCTTTAGTACTGAATCCAGGCCTTGAACAAGGGGCCCCACCCTATCCTTGGCTCGAGAGGGGTTCAGTTTATAGGTTGGACCTTAAACCAATTGTTCATTAGAGGATCAGTGGAATTTAATGAACAAGATGTAGTCTTGGGGGTAAAACGGTTTTTATGACCCAACCGAGATTACGAACAACCGGTGAAGGATTAGCTTACTAATTATGGTTATATCAAATGGACACAAATATATCTATAGTGAGGGAAGTGCAACTATGGGACTATAGTGGAATGACCCGTTAGTTAACGAATGTTGATTAGCTCCGTCTAAAGAGTTTAGCTAGCTAATCTCGGATCGTTGGAGCCCATGATCTATAGGTCCATTAGGTTCCCCTACTAGCTCATATGGAATAAACTTAGAATTGTATGATAGAATTATTCGAATTGTACGAATTAGGTGAAGAGAGAGAAACCGACAAATATATGCGATATAGTGGTCGGTTTTCAGTTTAGAGATACAACTTTAATATTTAAATGTGCTTTAAATATCAAGAATATGAATATGTTCATATTCGGAACCTCGGAAATAATGGAAATGGTCAAAGATGTAAGAAGTCAAAGAGTTGACTTTTTACTTTGAAAATTCAAACTTTGACCGACTTTATATTCAAATGTGATTTGAATTTCGAGAAAATGAATGCGGATTCATGCTCGGGAGGTCAAAATTAGTCAACATGGAAAAATCATAAAAAGTCAAAATGTTGACTTTTTGGTCAAAGTTTGACTTAGACAAAATGACTATTTTGCTCTTTGACTAAAGTTGGTGGGAAAATCCAAATTTTTGTTGGATAATTCCACTAACGAAATAGTGGACTAGGTGTTGGCTTATAGTGGAGACATTAAACCCACTTAGATAGTGAATTCTAGGTGTTGGGTTTTTATGGATTTGTTTTATGCAATTGTTGTATGAGTTTTTCTATAAATTGGGCTTTCAATTATGGATGAAAAACTTTTGCCATTTTTACCAAAATAGTTTTCTAAATTTGGGCTGAAAAAAAAGAAAACTCAAAACCAAAAGAAAAATCCATTTCTTTTTCCATCTCTTTCTCTCGCTCGGTTTCTTCATCCACCAGGTCTCACAATCCGATTCTGAGTCCAGATGATAGTAGGTCAACTCTAGTGGTGGTCCGGAAGAGTTCAGGTTAAGATTTAGCGAGGAAAAGCGTTGTTCGGGAGCTACAAAGGTTGTATCCTATCCATTTTAATACACTGTTTTTCCTTCATTTACATGTTAATTTCCTTTTAATTAAAAGAAATTAGAGTGTAATTAGATCCTTATTCCACTACGTATATCTCGAGTTCCATCTTGTGGTATCAGAGCATGCTTTAATTACGCTCAATTGCTTTTGGTGGGTAGTTTTTCCTTTTCTATTCAAATGTTGAATGAAATGTGCACTGAAGTGGAGTTATTATAATTTTGGCATTGTTTTTCTTTAAATTTCTTGTAGAAATTTGTAATTGCTCACATGTTTATGAGCGTTAATGTGTGAAAAAGGGTCTGTAAATTTTTTGGAGTCATTAGAGTTGAAATTAGATTGTAATTTTTGATTCCAGGAGAGAGGACACCAATAAAATTGAAGGAATTTTGATCACATACCCGAATTTGCTCCCAGACCCGACCCGAGTAGTGATCCGACCCGGTTCAGAGTAGCCCTGCACGCGTGCCTGGCCTCACTCACTGATAACTTGTAGAAATACAAGTTATTTA
Organism: Benincasa hispida; assembly: GCF_027475165.1. Taxonomy (NCBI): domain Eukaryota; kingdom Viridiplantae; phylum Streptophyta; class Magnoliopsida; order Cucurbitales; family Cucurbitaceae; genus Benincasa; species Benincasa hispida. The sequence goes on from NC_143489.1 coordinate 75,244,744, forward strand.
TATTGCTTTATTTAGATATTTCGGCCAAAAGAAAGGAAAGTTGCGTCAATTGTATAGAAATTAGCTAAGAAATGCAAGAATTATAAATTGTCGTCAATACACCCACTGACACCATTGCGATGGTAGAAAAGAATATTTCAATTTTGTTTTGCAGGAAATCAAGTCACCGTATGCATTCATGGCTCAAGATAAAAAGAACAACGCATCTACGTCCCATTGCGTCCATCATTCAGGAATGAATAGACAATCAACGCAATGACGACGCATCCGACAATCGATCAAGAGCTAAACGATCAATGCAATCTCAACCGCATGTGGTAATAAAAAAATAACACTGCATACGAGCAAACGATCGAAGATGTGAAAGAACAACGCAATTGCGGAGGATCCAGACATGTGTATAGCTGACCGTTGTGCATTTTTTAAGGAATTGATTGCATAACAGAAGGAATATTCATTCCACCATTTCTGGAGCTGGCATAACAATAAAGTGGGGTCCACAAGTCAGAAGTCAAAGCTGAGACTATAAATAGCTCCGACCATTCCATTGAAAAGATATACTTGATACGGGCATATTTTGATATTTGTATATTGAGAGACAGACTAATCTGAAGAGCCTGGTCGGAGAAGATCCAGGAAGATTTAATCAACAAGGCCGAGAGGTGAGTCTCAGGGAAAATCCTTTCAACCCCTGCCATTGAAGCTCTGTACAAAGATCACTTCTACTGGACGATTAAGCCTGAGAGGGAAGCTCTTCTCTTCACCCATTCCATACGCCGACAAGAAAATCCACCATCTAGATTTGTGTCAAGATGACACTCTTCTGTATTTGTTTCTATCTCTTTATCATCAATTATATTCATCTTCTTAATGTCTATCATTCACACCATGTATCAGACGCTAAATATTAGTATTGAATGTCATGATCATTTTCATCTCCATCTTTCTGTTTATTTTCGTTCATCCATGAATCGCCTTCTCCATGATGTTTTCTTAATCCCTTCGTAATTAGCATGAATCTAACAAGTAAATTAATCTGTGCTAAGGAGGTAAATATGTTTAGCTAAAGCATACTAGACGACATCTTCACATGTGAGAGCAGAAGTGAAGATGCCATTCCTCCTGTCGAGGGAAGGTTGGAAGAATGCGTTAACTAAAGCGAGAAGTACTTCCAGAGATGGAAGCAACCCTGCGTTCATTACGTTCATCCCTGTTTGACCATAGAGATGTAGGAACACGGTCGATCACCGAGAGATGTACGCCAAAGGAAAGGAGAACCGTAGTTATGTCTTTAATGCAATTAATAACTTGCGATGCTTATACTAGTTATCTTTTCTATTTCTGTTTCATACATAAAGACTTGTCACCGCATACCACGACCCTTTGTATAATCTTCATAGTCAGTCTCAAACTCAATATCATGTATCAGTATCCTGTATCTTGTACCATAATAGCTTACGTTTAGTTTTATGCACTTTTATGTTATTAACACAACTTTACTTTACCGCACAATTTTACTTTATCGCAACTTTAAATACTTATATAAACACAACTTTTATTAATTGAAAACCCCCGGGTCGCATATATTACGAATGTAACGAATTAACTAAGCAATCCCTGTGTTCAACCTCGGATCACTCTAAGAAAGTTGCGGTGGAATTATCAATGCAAGAAAACTTGTGACAACGCATAGCATATTACAAGCATTTAATTAATAAGCATACATTTAGAAGTAGTATCACATAAAGTCTGAATAAGCATAACACAGCATTCACATTCCATTTCCGTCTTTCAAGTCACAAGTTTATGGCAACATGAGATTGTATGGTCCATCATTAATCACTGTCCATATGCTTATTTAGAATCTTCACATTTTAAGCTTGTCAAGTTTATGGCGCCGTTTCCGGGGATTGGTAAGGGTTAGTGCTGAGTACTTTTGTAGTATATGCAGGACAAATCTCTTTGTATTATCTGTTTATTGCGAAGAGTAGGCTTACAGTTTATGAGTACTGGAGTGATCTAGAAATTCTAAGCTGACCCAGAGATCAAGTGTACTTTTCGCGCAGGAGCACATCAGAACCAAATTAAGCGCTGGAATTTCAAGACCTACGGTTGTGGAGAATGCAAGGTTTGAGAAATGTGCAACGAATCCTCCATACCTAGTGTGACTCTCGAAGGAACTAGATTATATCTCGTCCTATACACACTGCGGGATGAGGCAAGGAGGTGAACAATGTCCTTGATGGCATTGTGCATGCAAACTTGACCGCCTGCAGGGGATGTTATTGCGGTAACTCTGAAAAACTTCTTCCAATTAGCATCCCCATATCTATGTTTAATTGCTTTTTCTACAGCTTTTATTTATTGCTTCCTAAATTGCATTATTTACTGCTTATTAGGATTAGCCTTTAATGCTTTCTGTATTTACCTTCAATTTAATTCATTTGAGTATTTTCATGTCATGTTTCATTTCTTTAGTTTGTATGCATTAGTAGCGCCATTCTTAAAATCTCTGTGAATGACTGAATAAAACGATGAACACCGCAAAGTCTTCTTGACTTGCGTTATTGATGAATTAAAAAAGGAAAAAAAAATTGGTATGTAATGCGATGATGGGTGCATTTCATGATAACAGATACACTTCGCGTCCATTACACCCAAATGCATTACACTGAGGGGTGTGTTGCGCTCGTATGTGTTCTTTGCCCGTCCTTAGCAAAAATGCACTATGTTAAGGTAGTGTTGCGCTGGTAGAAGTAACTTGCGCCCATCCTCCAGAAATGCATTGAGTTAAGGGGTGTGTTGCAGGAATACATGTGTTGTTGCCCGTCCTCAGCAAAAAGGTATTTCCGTTAATAGAAGCGTGGTGTTAATTTTTAATCGTGCACACGTCTGAATCAAATTCAAAAGATAACTGCAACTTATTATTTTTTTTTATGTTTAGCTAAATTCTTTGATTCTTTGTACAGGCAAAAATTTCTGTATTGCGATATTTGTAATTACTTGTATACTTAGTTAATTTTCAATACAACTTAGTAGCAATTCTCTCTATATACCTGTGCCTCTTCTTTATCATCTTTTTTCAACTTTGCGATATTCTTAATCTTTCATTTTACGTTTTTCATTGCGCTGCCATGATGTATAATATGCATACACTTAGAAACATTTCCTGCACTTTGTATTTTCTGACTAACACTTAGTTAATTTGTAGCTTAGCAATGATTTACCTTTTACCCTTCAAAATTATGCTCAAACCTTCTTTTTGAAATTTTGTCTAAGTGTTTTTTTAGTTTGTCCAAACAACGCAATGAGAACCTTGCGCATCTCTAAATTTAGGGGTGGGGAAGGTCTGAGAAGATGAGATCAAGTGATGCGGTCATTAAGAAAAATGCGCTCATTATTTTAAAAAAAAATCATATAAACTCCAATGTCAGCGTAAGGGAAACTAAAAAATAATCCCAACCTGATAAGGGTTAAGTTATGAAAGGAACGTGCTCGTAGTTGGATGTTCGCATGACACCCGTGGGAGCAAGCCAAAACGAAGATGGGTTTCCAAGAACAACGCAATATGAAAAGAGACAAATGCAAAAAGAACAAAAAATAAAATAAAAGAAACAAGAGACAACTCCTCTAAAATTCATGAGTTAAAAGTGAGATTGGTACACAACCGTAGTTGGATATTCGCATGACACCCGTGGGAACAAGCCAAAACGAAGGGTGTAACCATGATCAATAGTCTCTAATAAATGACGCAAAGTTTGACCACCGCATCCAGACTCATCAAGTTGTTTTGACAAGAAGAGATAAACATTCTTTTTAAAAATAGAAAAGCATTTTTTAGCAGAAATTTATGGTATAGAAGAATAAAGTAGGGCTTTGTTAGGAATTTTCAAGGATAGAAAGAAAATTGCGATGTTAAGTAATGTGCCTAGGTGGAGCATTCAGAGCAACCAATCGACGCAAAATTTAGGATAGGAATTGAGCGATAATACCTTAGTCGAAGATATGCTTGAGGACAAGCATATATTTAAATTTGGGGGTGTGAACTTGTAGAAATACAAGTTATTTATATTGCTTTATTTAGATATTGCGGCCAAAAGAAAGGAAAGTTGCGTCAATTGTATAGAAATTAGCTAAGAAATGCAAGAATTATAAATTGTCGTCAATACACCCACTGACACCATTGCGATGGTAGAAAAGAATATTTCAAGTTTATTTTGAAGGAAATCAAGTCACCGTATACGTTTATGGCTCAAGATAAAAAGAACAACGCATCTACGTCGCATTGCACCCATCATTCAAGAATGAATAGACGATCAATGCAATGACGGCGCATGCGACAATGGATCAAGAGCTAAGCGATCAATGTAATTTCAACCGCATGCGGTAATAGAAAATAACACCGCATACGGGCAAACAATCGAAGATGTGAAAGAGCAATGCAATTGCGGAGGATCCAGACACGTGTACAGCTGACCGTTGTGCATTTTTGAAGGGATTGATTGTGTAACAGAAGGAATATTCACTCCACCATTTCCAGAGCTACAATAACAATAAAGTGGGGTCCACAAGTCAAAGAGTCAAAGCTAAGCCTATAAATAGCTCCAGCCATTCCATTGGGAAGACATACTTGATACGGGCATATTTTTGTATTTGTATATTGAGAGAGAGACTAGTCTGAAGAGTCTGATTGGAGAAGATCCGGGAAAATTTAAGAGATAAGGCCGAGAGGTGAGTCTCAGAGCAAATCCTTTCAATCCCCGCCGTTGAAGCTCTGTATCAAGGTCACTTCTACCAGACGAGCAAGCCTGAGAGAGAAACTCTTCTCTTCACCCATTCTATACACCGGCAAGCAAATCCACCGTCCAGATCTGTGTCAAGACGTTGGCACTCTTCTGCATTTGTTTCTATCTCTTTATCATTAATTGTATTCATCTTCTTAATGTCTATCATTCACACCATGTATCAGACGCTAAATATTAGTATTGAATGTCATGATCATTTTCATCTCCATCTTTCTGTCTATTTTCGTTCATCCATGAATCATTTTCTCCATGATGTTTTCTTAATCCCTTTGTAATTAGCATGAATCTAACAAGTAAATTAATTTGTGCTAAGGAGATAAATATATTTAGCTAAAGCATGCTAGACGACATCTTCATCTGTGAGAGCAGAAGTGAATATGCCATTCCTTCTGTCGAGAGAAGGTTGGAAGAATGCGTTATCTAAAGCGATAATTACTTCTAGAGATGAAAGAAACCTTGCATTCATTACGTTCATCCCTGTTTCACCACAGAGATATGAGAACACGGCCGATCACCGAGAGGTGTACGCCAAAGGAAAGCGGAACCGTAGTTATGTCTTTAACGCAATTAATAACTTGTGATGTTTATACTAGTTATCTTTTCTATTTCTGTTTCATACATAAGGACTTGCCACTACATACCATGACCCTTTTGTATAATCTTCACAATCAGTCTCAAACTCAGTATCATGTATCAGTATCCATTATATTGTATCATAATAGCTTACGTTTAGTTTTATGCACTTTTATATTATTAACGCAACTTTACATTACCGCACAATTTTACTTTACCGCAACTTTAAATACCTATATAAACACAACTTTTATTAATTGAAAAACCCCTGATCGCATATATCCTGAACGTAACGCATTAACTAAGTAATCCCTGTGTTCGACCTCGAATCACTCCGAGAAACTTGCGGTGGAATTATACTTGGTTTCAACGCAAGGAAACTTGTGACAATGCATAACATACTACAAGCATTTCATTAATAATGCATACATCTAGAAGTAGTATCGCATAAAGTCTGAATAAGCATATCACAGCATCCACATTCCATTTCCATCTTTCAAGTCATCAAGTTAATGGCAGCATGAGCTTGTATGGTCCATCATTCATCACTGTCCATATACTTATTTAGAACCACCGCATTTTAAGCTTGTCACACGCCTGCCCCGCTTGGATCCGACTAGTGCTCGCCCGCTCCACTTCGCGCGACCCGATTCGAAGGTGTCTCGCACATCTGCTCCGCTTCACGCAACCCGTGCGCCCGTGCGTCCGCTTGCTCCGCCTCCATCGATCCGCTCCACGCTTCCATTTACTGCGCCAAGGTGCGTTGACCAACTGATCCAAACGGTCTAGACCAGTCTGTTTAACCTGGTTGAGCCGGTTTGACCAGTTCAACTTGGTTTTTGGTGTTTTTGGGCCGGTTCGAATGGTTTCTGAGCGGTCCCAGATGGTTCAAAGTGTTTGAAGCCGGTTCCGAGAAGCTGGTTGCTAATTTCTATAATAAATTAGTTATTTATTTGTTTTTAATGCCAAAATCGGTCCACTTTAGTGTGTAACATCCTACACCTTTTTATTTATTTATTAATAATGCAAAACTTTTCCTTTTTCAGTAATTGTCCTTATTTGAAGGGCATGTTTGGAATTTTGAATTTAAAGTATAAGTGCGAGGATTTAAGTGTTGTCGTAGAAATTATTCAAAAATTATTCAATTTGAAAAATTATGGCAGGAATTAATTAATTTTGGAAAAAGGAAAGAAATTAAATAGTATAAAGTGGGTTAAGAAAAGGATTTAATTAGAGTTATACTATTTTCCTTTTATTATTATTATTATTATTATCATCATCATTATCATTATTATTAGTATTATTAGTATTTTTTTTTTAAATAAAAAGGACCCCCCTCACGCCTTCTCCCTCACATGAGCCCCCCCTCCGTTTTCTACTTCCACGTCGCCTCACTGCGTCGCGCCTCTCAGTCATCCAATCGCTGCCGTTCGTGGGTTCCGGCTGGCTAGATCCCGCCGGTCAGACACGCCGCCGGTCGCCCAACTCTCCAGCCGAGCACTCGTCCAGATTGCTGCCACCCGAGCCCAAGCTGGTCTCCACCATCACTCGTCGTGTAAGCTTCTGCCTAACCGACTCCTTCGCCGCACGTCCGCCGCTCTCAGCCCGACCAGATTCGAGCTGCCGACGTCCTCCTTCGCCCAGATTCGAGCGTAGTCTCTCCTCCGCCGCCCACCGCGTCGCTGCTGACTGCTTCCAGCGTCACCAGCCCTGTTCGTCGCCAGGACCCGCCTACACCACTAGACTTGTGTTTTAAGTAAGCGATTGATTATTTTTTTGGGCAAGATTTTGGTTTATCTAGTTTGATTACCCATTTGGATTTTGGGTTAAAAATTTGTTATCTCTATATTTGGAATCCAGATCCAAGATTGGAGTACTTCGGAGTGCGCAGCGTACTGTTTAGCGGATTCGAGTTCATTCGGCAAGTGTTTTTGGTAAGCATTGTGACCTTTGTTGTTGATTGTTAGGCACCTTTTGGTTGTTGGACTGATGGAGAGTTTGGTTTGAGTTTCTCGAAGGTTCCAAGTCGTCATCCTTTGGGTTCTAAAATCTGCTAAGAGAAAATTTTGAGTCAAAATCTCGTGAGTGTTGGTTGATCAAGTTTCGTTGGGTAAGTTCATTGGTGATCCCTAAATTTAATTTGTATATATGAATCTTGGTTCCAAGAATTTAAAATTTGTGTTATGTTCTATATCAGGGGACTTATTTCAGGGGTTTTTGGTTGGAGATCATTAGCTTGGATTAAAAAATCGGAACTTGATTTTGAGGTAAGTAATCTTACTACTGAAACTGCCCACGGGCCAGGTTTTAGTTGTATGCTAGCATGATAAGTGTATGTTATGGTAAATGTTAGCATGTTGATTGACAGTATGACCTGAATCAAAGTACGTTCTGGCACGAATTCTGATTTGTTTACATACACACCTAAGTACTTGATCATTAGTATGTGATAGTATGTGTTTTCATATGTCGATGTCTGATCTGCTAGTGTTGAGGCATACTTGCATGTTGTGGATTTATGATGTAAGTTATACATGGATGATGTATAATATATTATTAAGAAATATGTGTATGTGATGAAGCCATGGTATCAAGAATTTTTATGTATGTTTTAGAACTGTACGATATTAAATCTTAGCACATTAAGACTGTGTGAATATCCTCATTGATTAGTTAGATGCTCACCAGTTTGTGTTTCCTTCGGGATTCACCAGTTTGTGTTTCCTTTGGGATTCACCAGTTTGGTGTTTCCTTTGGGATTCACCAGTTTGTGTTTCCTTCGGGATTCACCAGTTTTGTGTTTCCTTCGGGATTTACCAGTTTTGTGTTTCCTTCGGGATTCACCAGTTTTGTGCTTCCTTTGGGATTCACCAGTTTGTGTTTCCTTCGGGATTCACCAGTTTTGTGTTTCCTCCGGGATTTACCAGTTTTGTATTTCCTTCAAGATTCACCAGTTTTGTGGGCATACTTAACTACAATAGGATAGGACTCAGTCTCTTGTCTGTTTCATATATTTATATGCCATATGCAGGTATCTAGAGGACATAGATGCCTAGCCTGACTCCAGTGGTGGGGTTACTTACTGAGTATTTCATACTCATTCTTTCTTATGTTGATGTTTCAGGTAAGTGTAGAGATGCACCGGCGATGGCGCAGCGGAATTCGTGATCGTGTCACTGGGACTAATTTTTTTTCGCTTCCGCATCATGAGATTTAGAGTTCTTTTCATGTTTCTCTTAATGTTTAATTTTGATGTCTGAAACTTATTATTAAGAATTGTTTTTCATATGTATTTATTAACCTTTATGATTTATGGGTATCCTATTATTGTTTTTAACAATTGCATTAAATAAATATCTTTTGAACTTCTCTTGTTTTAATTAGCATTTAATGCAAATAACTGAGCGTCGTTTTAAATTCTTTGCATGCATTTATTTAACGCCCTTACCTAAGTCCTAGGGGGTCGGGTCGTTACAGTTTACCTATTATGCATGTGATGTATAATGTTGTTTGATTATGTGTGCATATAGTATGTCATATAGTTTTAAAACCCCACCATAGGAAAAGCATGTGACATGCATTTGTTATATGTTATAAGTGTTATAAAATATATACTATGCATGCTTAGTTTTAATATAAGTGTTATATTAAAGCATGTTTGTTTGAAGGAAGGATGCTATAGATGAATGCTCTATGGTTATAATTGTTATAATTTATTTTATAATTGTTATAAAATAATCTAGACTTCTAAAATCTATAACAAAGATAAGATGCATGCTCACTTTTGGTTAACCTTCAAGCGATCCCAATTTTCATAGAAAATAGGTTGATATCTTGTAAAACGAAAGTTAAAAGAAAACTCACCCGGCAAGATCTTCGCAAAAAGTCAGATAAGATGACTAAGGTTGAAGGTTAATAAGTTGACGGTTCACGGAACACCTACTACCTGGAGATTGAACCGGCGTCTGAGTTAAGACGTATGCAGTGGGTATGCATAAGTGTCGAGATGACCACATACAACCACCATATCCTACTTCCTGGACGAATGCAATATCCTATCCGTAGGGTGCATACACTGTGTGAAAGCAAACAAAGCTTATCTCTAAGTTTCCCATTCTTGCCTATGCGTTCCAATCCGCTCTCTCAAGTCTTAGATTTGGATTTTAGACTACTCTCTCAAGTAAGCCTAAATGATGAATGATGCGCTCATAGGACAAGGTAACCGCATAAACTTTGCTAACATAAGATTGTTCCTATCTCTAGTGAACAATAGCTTACATTACTTAATGCGACCAACCATTTACCCTCTCGGGCAGTTAGTTGTTGCTGACTTTACTCATAGACAAGCGTTGTGTTCGCCTATAGAAAGGCGTTGCTACAACTTCACACTAAGCAAATAAGATTTTCTCACACACTCACACAACGCACACCTCTCGGTGGTTTTCTACATGCTTCATATCTCTAATCCACATGACTAAGTATGCGATATCTAGCAATCTCACTAAGTGATGCAATGAAAGTTAAAGATGCTAAGTAAAGAAGATGGAGATGGAGTTGAAGGAAACACATAAATGCATTGAATACATCATGTATTAATTTCTTAAGAAAAGAAGAGAAAATGAAATGACCGGCTGGAAGCAATGGCTTGCTTCCAGCGGATGTGCGTCAAGGCTGCCGGTGGTGCCATGGATGGGTAGAGGAGCTGACTCTCTCGAGATCTAGCTCCGGTCGAAGGCTCCGATCGTTACTCGGAATGAAGGAAGGAGGTGAAGAACTCTCAAGCTGCTTCTACGCATTTGTCTAGATCATAGGAATGAACCCTGGGTGCCATGGATAGGTAGAGAAGCTGACTCTCTCGAGATCTAGCTCCGGTCGAAGGCTCCGATCGTTACTCGGAATGAAGGAAGGAGGTGAAGAACTCTCAAGCTGCTTCTACGCATTTGTCTAGATCACAGGAATGAACCCTGGGTTGCAGGGATAATCCCCGAACCAATTGAACCAATTGCCGACAGCATTAATGGACTGCTCTGATTCTGACATTCGGTACATTTAGTCCTTTCTGAATCTCTGCTGCTAACGGCGTGGTAGGTGAAATGTCAACATCATCTTTTGCTTTTCCCAAGGTAGATGCATTGATGAGTTCATTCCACCAAACTTGCGTTGATCCCTTTATCATGCTTTAACGTGTAACCTCAATCATTCAGTGACCGCATTCACTTAATACTGCAACTCTACACGAAGATCGTAGTCGCTTGACGAGTGCAACTCCCATGCGATGGACGCATGAGGCTGATTACCGCAACATCCATGTGTTGATCGAATGCGTTCGCCTTTGCGATGGAGAGTTTCTCCACATGTGATCGTCTATGTGGTGGTCCGGTTTTCGCATTTGCGTCCACTTCCTGCGTTAGCTACAAAAATAGAACATTGAACGCATAGTAACGTATAATATTGGATTAGCCGAGATTCTTCATGCTGAACGACGCAAGCTCATTTTCTCATGAATTCCTAACATAATTGTCGCATATTCTGCTTAACAACCCTCATAATTCTAAGTAAAAGGCCTAAGATGACATGCATTTCTGCATGTCATCAATAACAATTCAAGAGAGGGCAGATAGAATGTAGATGCTTGAAAACCCTTCTGTTGTTTACCAAAAGGCTGCACGATCGTGTAGACGATGTACCAAGAACAAAACGATAGTTCAATTAAGTAAATGATTGGAGGAAGCATTAGACGATCGTGTAGAAGACAGTTGACTAAACTTGGACGATTGTATAGACGACAGCTGAGGAGCTAAACGATTGTATAGACGATTAAACACAGAGCTAAATGATCGTATACACGATGCGATAGAAACTACATGATCGTGTAAACGATACTTTAGAAAAATCTATACGATCGTAGAGGTAAGAAGAAAAGACACAGGAGTTTAAGTGGTTCGACTAAAGGCCTACGTCCATTGTGCAAATTGGGAGGTTCTCCTTTATTACTCTTTAAAGTATTACAGAACGTATGCCTTGCTCTCTCGACTTCTTATTCACTCTTACATTGATCTCACATTCATTTCGTTTATATATGTGTAGGCGATTCGGTCAATAATGAAGCTCTGGTGGTTACAACACTTAACAGAAAGAGGTCGACAACCGTTCAACTGCCAGCTGTGATATTCTACTTCTTGATTTCGAGTCTTTCTATAGCATAATTAAATTAATTTTTTCATTAATTGAAGTTAATAGCTTTTATTTAGGATAGTGTCTCCTAAATAAAAAGATAGTGACCTAATGGCTTAATGAGATTAATGGATGAGAATTTCAAGCATAGTGATATAACTTTAAGGTTAGTACATTAGTGGTTAGTTTTATTATTTGCTTATAAATATTCGTACTGTTTCCACTTCAATGAATATAAAACTCATTTGAAGCACTTATGATCCTCCATGCACTTCTTCTCTCTTATTTTCACCATTGTTCTCTTCGTTTTGTTTTTTTTTTTTTTTTTTTTTTGTTACATCTCTCTTAACCTTTGTAATTAAAGGTGCAAGACAAGAATGAGGTTTTCCTTTTCTCATCTCTTGATTATGACAGAAAGGTCAAGATACTCTACATCATCTTATAATTAAAATGAAAACAAAAGTAAAACAAATGTTCTTGTTTTAGTTATTTTAGGATTAATTCCTTCCTTTTTCTTTTAATGAGGAAATTCTTTAATATTTATCCACTTCACTTGGATTCTATACTACAAATCAAATCAATTTGAGCGTGTAGGGTAGTTTATGCATCTTTCACTTTTGAGATTTCTGATGTGTTTAAGTTTTGAATTTATACCTAGAGTTTGGTTCACTTTCTTTACTCATATAAAGTGAGTTTTGGCTTAGTATTAGTTAATGTGAGTGTGTGAAGTGTGAAATTAAAATGGGTGAAAGTGAAAAAGTAGATTTGAATGTGAATTTGATGTTAGTTGGTCGAACTGGAGATGGAAAAAGTGCAAGTGGGAACACTATTCTTGGAAGAAAGGCATTCAAGTCAAGGCCAAGTTCATCAAACGTTACAAAAGTTTCTGAGTTGCAAACTGGTGTGTGGGAAGGTGGCAAAACGGTAAATGTCATCGACACACCCGGTACGTTGACGAAAACAAATTAGTTAGGCCCCATTTGATAACTATTTGATATTGATTTCTTTGTTTTGTGCTATCAACTTTTTATCAATGTTTTAAAAAAATTAAGTCATGTTTTTAAAATTAAAATAAGTAGATTATGGTTGATGACCATTCTGTTTCCTATGTTTTATTTTTAAAAGAATTTTATGCTTGTTTTTTCTATCATAATTTCTAAATAATTTTCTTACCATGGTTTTTATTTTTCTTGGGTGAACCATTGAATTTGGACTAAATTCCAAAAATAAAGCTAAGATCTTAAAAACTTATTTTTTTAGTTTTTTAAATTTAATTGGCTTGGATTTTTACAACACGGGTTTAAAAAGTAGACAAAAAAAAATAAAGAATTTAATAATAAAAAATAGAACAAACTTTAAATGATTATCAAATGGGACCATACTTTCTAAAAATCATATTATTGTTTTTTAATTGACATAAAATTCGAGTATTTGTCTGTGAAATGGTTATCAAATCAATTGTATTGTTTCTCATTTTTCGTTTTTTGTCTTCGTTTTTTTAATAATGAAAAGAAAAATGTGTTTGGTGTTTGCTTCTTTATTGTTCGTTCTTTGTATAATTGAAAGAAGAAATTAAAGCATGTTTTGTTTTTAGATAAGTTCGGTAGTAGTTTTCGAAACTAAATCTTAATTTAAACTATTTCAAAATGTATTTTATATATATTCTAGTTACCAAATCAATATGATATAAGGATTATTCTTTATTACTATTTATTAATTTACGAACATGTGTTTTATGTTATAAATTGATCTATACAATTAACACATTACAATATCATATATTTTATATTACATTATACATATATTTAATTTAACGATTAATGAAACAAATTTATAATGAGAAATATCATATACTTTTTCGTTGATGGTAATTCTACATTTTCAATTTTAAAATTAAAATTTTAGATATATTTTCAAATATTTTATTACTATGATCACAAAATCCAAGTATAGCTTTCAAAAACAAATCTAATATTAATTGAAATCATAATACATAATCCAAATTCCATGCCGTCATACTTCCAACCCAGACTAAAAAGTGGAAACAATAATTAACAAAGGAAAAACAAGAATATTACTAAATGATCATCTAATTAGTGTAATAGGGATAATTGCAATGAATAACATTTTTAGGAATAATAATCAAGTGTATAACATCAGTTAAAAAAATTGCATCTAGATATTGTAATAAATTTATAACCGATAGACTTTTATCATTGATAGACTCCCAAGTCTATCAGCGATAGATTTATATCATTGATAGACTCTTACCAGTAATATGGTCTATCAATTAAAGACTCCAACCAATAATATGGTCTATCATTGATAGACTATTTAATTTTGGCATATTTGTAATTTTTTTATATTATGTTATATCTGCTAATACTTTGGGTCTAATGTCTATATTTACAATTGTCCCATTGTAATAACTTCTTTTCTTTATTTTACAATAATGCAGGAGTGTTTGATTTATCAATTGGAGTAGATTATGCAGCAAGGGAAATGGTGAAATGCATCGATATGACAAAGGAAGGTATTCATGCCATTGTAATTGTTTTCTCCGTAAGGAATCGATTTTCTCGAGAAGAACAAGCGATCATTCGAACCTTACAAACTTTATTCGGAACCAAAATTATGGATTACACCATTCTCCTCTTTACTGGAGGTGATGACCTCGAAGAAGAAGACAGCACACTCGAATACTACTTGACACATGATTCTCCTGTTTTCCTAAAGGATATCCTAGCATCTTGCAAAAATCGTTGTGTGCTTTTCGATAACAAGACTACGGATGAATCAAAGAAAATCGAACAAATGGGGAAGTTCGTGGGGATGGTGAATGAGGTAAGGGACCTAAATGGAGGACAACCTTACAAACATGACTTGTCTTCTAATATGACACTTGAAGGGAAGTTACAAGAGGTAACGACCAAACTTAAACAACAATTGGAAGCAGATGAAAAGGAAGCAAGAATTATAGCTGAAAAGAGAGAGGAAAAGATTCTAAAGGATAAAAGTAGCAACCTTGAACATCAATTGGGAAAGGCAAGAGAAGAAAGGGTAGAAGCAGAAGAGAGAGCAAAACAACTCAAACAACAATATACTGAGGAAATTAGGAGGCTCAGTCACCGACTACAAAGTGCACTTGAATGAATGATTGTGATTGTGTGTTAATTAATATATGTATGAATAAAAGTTGCATGGCAGCTACATATGCTTGTGTGTAATTACTAAGATTGTGGTATTGGCAAAAGTAATAATAATTTCAGATTGTTGCAATCCAATATTTGGGAATATATTATACGTTTGAAATCTAATATTGGAAAAATCAAGAGACTTCACCATTTCAATAAGATAAATAGGTCAACTATTCTAATTGGCAATTGATTTTGAGATTGATTTGCCTTATGTTATCTAATATATATGGTATCAGAGTCCACGAAACCCAACTAAATTTTCCAATATAAAAAGAAAAAATAAAAACAAAAACAATGTCAAAGCATCCTTTACAAATTTTTCCCCCGAGCCTTTTCATTTTCAATTTGCCAAATGGGTCTTCTCCCAATTGACAAAATATTTAATTTCTTTTACTATTTGTTTATGTCTTTTTGTAGTGATACATTTAAATATGGAGTGTATTCTTTTCAACCAGAACAAATATTTGTAAATTTGTGTTATTTTAAAATTTAAAGTATTAGTAGATATAACACAATTCAAAAGGATAGTAGATATAGCAAAATTTAAATCTAACTCTCAGAGTATATCGGTAATAGACAATAGCTGAAGGATTCTACCACTTAAAGGAGTCTATCACTAATAGATTTTTCTCGATTTATAATTCTTTTAAATGTTACTATGTACTCAGTTATTAGTCCTATAAATGTTGTCCACTGTAATTACTCTAAGATATACCTAATTTTTAGCATTATCTCTTTTATTATTTTTAGTCTTACGTTAGTTTTTTATGATTTAAACATAATAGAAGTTAAATACATTTGTTAGTGAATAATCATCAATAAAATTTATGTTCTAAAGATTTTTAGCTAAACACATAGCATGTCTTAAGTACTTGAAAAAAAATGTTATCACTACAATAAAACTGAGATTTGATGACATTTAAAAACTGTCACAATTAAAATTTGTGACAGTTATTTTGTGTCATTGTATCCGCTGTAAATGTATGAGGATATTTTTTTAAAAAAAAGTAATGTTATCATAATAAATATTGACAAAAATAGGGTTGGAAGCAAAATATTGACAAAATTAGGGGTGGAGAAATTGTGAATGTGGTCTACAATTACACAAAATTGTGAACCCTTGTGAACCCAATCCACGAGTAACATGAAAGATGTGGACCCAAACCATGATTAGTACAAAAAGCGTGTATCGGATCCACGATAAGCTGTCAGATTCCCTGCCACCTGCACCGTTGATTGGTTGACTGGCCACCTGGAATCCATGCAGACGGGTCTCGTGGACTGAGCCCACAACTTTTATGGTTCCCAAATACACCCCCAGCACCTCAAGCCAGTCACTCTATCCTCTGGTTCTTCCCCTTGTTTTGAAACTCTCTCAGGTTCTGTCCGCCGACGCGCCCTGTTGCTATTGTCCACCGCCACCGCGCTGTCGCTGTCGTCTGGTTGATTGTAGGTAAGATCTTCCTTTCTTTTCTTCTTTTTCTTTTTCATATATGATATTTTGATTAATAGAGATAATTTTTCCCATATATGTGATCTTAGTTCTTAAATATTTATTCGGATTGCTTTTGGATGTTTGAGTTTGAACTTCAAGTTAAGGTGATTTTTTATTTTCTTGACCGTGGACCGTTTGAGTTTGGACTTCAAATTTATATTATTATTTTTTATTTTTAGGTCTTTTTGAGTATGGACTTGCAACTTAGGTTGTTATTTGTGTTTGTTGTATTTTGGAATTATGTTAGATAGGGTTGTAGTTTTTTTTTTTTTTCATTCTTTTTTGTAGATTTAGACTATAGTATTAGTTTAGACATATGGTGGATTTGGAAAGATGGGCTATTAGTTTGGGCTACTATTTTCTTAATTTTAACCATTGTAAACAAATTGCTTAAATATGTCATTGCGTTATGAAGATTTAGTTGTTCTTGAATTTGGAACGACGGGAACAATGATATTAAGGTAGAAATTGATTAATTATTTGGAGAAGTGCGAAATACATAAAATAAAAATAAGTTGGTGCCTTCAGAGCTATTCACACATATAGATTGGGAATTATTGATTCAATTTGTGAAGAAGGGGCAACATCAGATGAAAGAGTAAGATGTATAGAGGAGTCTAGTCTAATACCAAAGGAATATTATTTAACACCAAAAAGGATCTACAAATAGTTGTAAAAAAGTATTATGTAAAAGAACACTATCAGATTTTCGTGATAGAATAAATTAAGATATCTGGTATGTGAAATGAAAAAACTGGGAGGGTGGTTGTGATTGGAGGTTGCATGCTTAGTCGATACAAAACTCATGGTATATTTGAAATTACCAAACTTGAAGGAAAGCAATCATGTTTGTACTCAAAATTGTCACAAGATCATCCAGAGCTTGATTTGAACTTCATGAGTAACGAAATTCAAAATATGGTTAGAGCTGATCCTAGTGTTCATATGGCCTTACTCCAAGGAGCAATTAAAAAAGAATACAAATATGATGTCAATTATAGACGTGTATGGCATGCGAAGCGAAAACATTGATTATAATTTTTGGTGATTAGGTGAAATCATATGCAGAGCTTTCGTATTGGTCGAGTGTCGTTGTATACTACATCTAGGAACAAGAGTGGATTGACAATTTATTCAGTCTGATGTGTCTGGTAAGATTATTTTTGGTCGAGTTTTCTAGTCATTTAATCCTGGCAGAGAAGTTTTCCAATATTGTAGGCCTTTGATTCAGATAGAGGAACTCATCTCTACGACACGTATAAAGGGAAATTGTTGACCGCCTTATCGATTGACTCAAATGGGCATATATTTCCCCTTACATCCACTATTGTTGAAGGAAAAAGCACGTCTAGTTGGCCATGGTTTCTATGGTCATTTCGAGAATATGTTATCTAATGAGATGGTATTTGCCTATTTTCTAATAGACATAGAGACATTATTGCTGCAATTAGCAACGAGAAAATTGGTTGGAGTGAGCCTACTGAAGGGATTGAATCCCAATTACGATGCAAACCAATGAAGGAGGCCATAGGACATGTTGACAAATATCCTTCTCCCACTTACTATAAACACTCTCTCCATTCACCTTGATATTAATCCATACAAACATCATCCGAAGGAACTTTTAGGGAGAACGTAAATGGAAAAAAGTTGACATATCATATATATTTTTTTCCTCTCGTTGAGTATTTTACAAAAATGGGTTTATTAACTTAGTAAAAGCCGACTAATTAATTTTAACTAAGTCTTTGTTAATTTGCTCAATATAACGCTTATATTGAATATTTCAGTAACATGTGACTTCATTTGTTAAACTTTTTAATGACGTCAATCACTTATTGCATGCTTATAAAATATTTGCCCAATTCACTTTCTAGGCCAGTTTCCAAGTAGAGATGTTCCGTTTCTGTCAGCTTAAATACCTCAACCTAGATAGAATTTTCGTTAGACAAAGGTCCCTAATAGACAATTATTTTATAAATTTAATCTCTTATTAAAATTCATTTTAACCCTATTAAAACGAACTAAAAGATTAACCTAATTCTATTCTCATTAGAAACATGTTTAATATAAGTTTAGGTGAATTAATTTTAAACTATTTAAAATTAAATTGGATCTATGTTTCTACGCAACTCTTTATTATACATTTTAATTCTAATTTTATTATACTTGTAACCATTATAAAATAATGAAAAAATAAAATCTATAATTGCATTCAAAGACATTGATTAAATATAACATTTATATTTATCTAGTCATGCTCGATGCAAAATTTATTTTAATTGAAAAATATAACACTTATATCTAACAATTATTAAGCACACATATCCATCATGTCATCATATATGATAACAATTATAACCTAATATGATGCATAAACATGTTCAATGTACCATACATCTAAAATAATATAACACTTATATTAAGATGCATGAACATGCTAATTTATTCATGCATCCCAAAAATATAACAATTACATTTTGACATGATGCATGAACCTGTTTATCCTAAGGTAGGATTTTGAATCTAAATGACATACTTTATGCAGCATTAAAAAATAATTTAATTCATATATCTCATGCATAATTAAATTAACAAAATAGAAAAGTTGACCAGCTATTAGCATTCCTAGAAAATCAAATAAAAACTAAAACCCTAGATTTTAGAAGATTCTAAAAGAAAATGGAAAAGACAGAAAAACTACTTTTGTTCAGCAGTGAGTGATGACAGATAAACTAGGGGATCTAACCGTTCAAAACGAGATCCTAGGTATCATGAACATACTGACTGAATTTCATCACGATCCAATGGTTAGAACTCAAATTATTGATAAATTTGTAAAATTTGTCCCTGAAAAACCAAATTGCATTGAATTGTTTCCCTCCATTTTTTCTTTTTTTGGCTTTGTTTTTTGGGGTTCTTTTCACATCAACTTTTTGCCACAAAAGACACGGACTTACAAACCCAATTTACAGTTAAAAAAAAATACTCACAAACACTTGGTTTTACAATGATCTCATCAATTAAAACTGTAAATCTAAATGCCAAAAGCCTAAACATCACATGTTTATTTATCTCTACTTCTCATAAATAAATTAATTAATTAACTAACCATTAATTAATTAATTAAACGACTATATTAAATCATATTTAATACATAATTAACCAACATATATTTATCACATATTTATATGTATACATCTTTTTCATATTTGAATCTTATTCAAATATTTTTCTCTCTTAATTATAGATTACATTTATAATTAACCATACTATATTAATCTCATTAATATGCAATTAATTTGACCAATTCAAATCATTCCTCTTATATATCCTTTAGTGAGCTAACAAAGGGACCTTATAGAACTACATATTAGAAGCTCCAATGATATAGATTAATTAATTAAAATATTTAATTAAATTAATCAATTTTCATTAACTACTAGCTACTCCACTAAAGATCGATAGTTGTACTCTTCGTATTGTAGATTTATATCTGTGTCCACGGATATAAACAATCAATAGTGAGTCAACACTTCACAAATTGCTCATAGCTATAGTTGGATCAAAATACTGTTTTATCCCTATAGTTACATCTAACTCCTTAAATACCACAAATCCCTCTAATGAACAAAGAGTTTATAGACAAACTATAAACTAACACCTCTCGATCCAGTGAGAGATTGAGGCCTCAATGTTCAAGACCCAGAATCAGGTATTAAGGGGGCAATTTATTTACTTTCCCTCAGGTCGAGAAATAAGTGAATTCCATCTTGTATAGTTGTGTTCCCAGCTTCCTACTCGAAAAAGTTCCCAAAATGGTAGGCTTGTTGAGTCGGCTAAAAAGGCCACTCTCACCCATACAAATCCAAAAATCGCCCTCATAGACAGAAGTTAACAACTCACTCAGGATTAAGGTCAAGTTACCTATGGTCATCTAAGTGCAATGTAAGTCTCTTCTAGCAACGATCAGAAACGATAAGGATCATATCATTCCTAGTACTTTACAATAATTGCAACACCTATAAAGCAGGTCGTATTCGTAGTGTCACTAAGATAAGGTATCCAACCTTATCCATCTACTATAGGCCGTTTAAATTATCACTTAAACGTGATCCACCTGTATGTCTTCACATACATGTTTAAGTTTCATAAAATAACCATAGATCATAGTTTACTAGATTGATTTAATGCAGTCTAAATATTAATAAAAATACCTTTTATTTTATTAGATATATAATTTATCTTTACAAATTATAAGATACACTCAAGGACATTAACTCTCATGCCTACCATCATTATTGTCTACATCATGTTGCTAGTAATTTCAATATGAAATATAAATAAAAGTAACTGAAGAATTTGATGTTTAAGGCTGAAAATCAACATTAGAGGCACACGTTCATTAGGTCCATGAAAGAGTTAAAGCAATTGAATCTGGAGTGTCTTGAATATTTTTCTGACATAGATTTGGAAAAATGGACACAACCACAAGATAATGGGTACTGCTATGATTGGATGGCAACCAAGGCAGCAAAATGCATGAATGGTATTTCTAAAGGAGCTAGAATGTTATTGATCATATCTTTGGTTAGCCTAATATTCTAACGTACAATCCTATATTTTGAACATCATAGATAAGAAAAAAGTGAAGCACTTGATCGTCGGGACATATATACAAAGTATGCCATAAAAAAACTTCAGAGGTGCAAAAAACAAGCCTCTGCACATGTTGTGATGTCTGTTGACAGGGAGACTCAGACATTCGAAGTTCAAACTTGAATAGGTATGATTTCTCCCTATAAAGGCCAACACACACAGGTCATGAGCTTGAAAAATGGGACTTCTTCTTGTAACAAATAGCACTCGTTAAAGATTCCATGTTCTCATGTGATTGCAGTTTGTAATTACACACGTTTGACATACTTTCCTTTTACTAATAAAACTTATAAATTGTCCCAGTTAATGTGATGCTATGAATCTCACTTTCGCGCAATACAACAACTTAACTATTGGCCAGAATTAACATTTAGGGAAGTACATCCCAATCAAAATTTACTAACAGAACATGGTTGACCAAAAGCTTCAAAATTTCATAATAAGATGGATTGGTTCGAGACAAGTCAAAAAGTTCGATGTAAATTATGAAAGGGAGAAAGACATAACAGGTGTACTTTCCTAACACATTTATTAGGTGCTTCTTTGTGAATTAGTGGACTCAATATTTATTTTGTAATGTAATTGTTAGTTTGTTATTTCTCTAATTGTAATGAAACTTGTTTGTTGTAATAGATTTGGTAATGTAATATACTTTGTTATTCATTTTTTTATTCATTTCCATATTAATTTATGTTTTTAATCTTTCAATGTTAATTATAGATCATGTTCCTTTTTTTTCCCTGTCATTATTGTTTGGTTTTATGCCTTGAAACTCGTAGATAGTAAATGTAAATAAATTATTATCATCAATAAAGAGTTATCGATGTTATTTCAATAAGAGTTATTGATTGTGTTGTATTAGTTTTGTCTAAATAACCCTATATCCAATAAACTAACATCCTAGGCTATGTTATGAGTCTTGAACAGTATGTGGAGACATACGGGGACCAATGTTTAAGATACAGCCTAAAGGGTCTATAGTATAAGGATAAGGCTGGGTATCTTATCCTTGTGACACTATGGATATGACCCACTTTGAATTTTATACAAACGCAATGATCCAATGCGTTCGTGTAAGTGACATGCGAGTGAGAGTATCCTATGTAAGTTTGCATAAAATCGGACCCTGAAATAACAACCACTAGATATAATTACATTGACTGGTTAGGTTTCTATTTCTATAGGATGACTTAATCAATTTAATCTTAATCCTTAGTATATAATGGATGCTTGTTCACGAGAGATTGTCTTTTGATTTGTATGGGTGAGAGTGGCCAGTTCGCCGATTCAATAAGCCTACCATTTTGGGACAAGATCGAGTGGGGAGCTGAGAATATAATAACACCAGATGATTTCACTCCTTTCTGACTTTAGTAAGTAGATGGGTGTTCTCTTAAATGGAGTATCCGGGACTTGAACAAAGGATCCTACCCTCTTATTGGTCCAAGAGGGGTTTCTGTTTAATGGTTAGATAATAAATAAGTTTTTCATTAGAGGAGCACTAGTACTTAAGGATATAAAGGTAAGCTAGGAGTAAAATGGTAATTTGACCCAGCTGGTGCTACGAACACTTATGAATGATTAACTTTTCGGTAATTAGTCTATATCCTTAAACACGGGAATATATATGCAGTGAGAAGAGTGTAATTGTAGGTCTTTAATGGAGTGTACCCACAGTTAACGAATATTGATTAATGTTGTTAATGAGTTTATCCAATTAATCTCATATCGTTGGAGCTTATGATCTGTGGGTCCATTAGGTCCTCTTCCTAGCTCATAAAGGGTGTTGAGGTAATTATGTCTTGAATGAAATATGAAATGTTCAAATTCACTTAGGTAATACATTATAATATAAAGTTTATGTTTTAATTGAACTTTATAATATAAATTTTATTTTCGGTTTGATTCAAAATTAATTTATGAGAGAATTAAATATTTGAAGGTGTTCAAATATTAACTTAATATGAACTGGATTCATGTTAAAACTATATGTTAAAATCAATGCATATTAGATGCACATTAAAACTATAGGTTGTGAGATAAATACAATTGAATAGGATTCTAATGTAGGTTAAAACTTAATTGGAGAATTAATTAATTGTTTAATTTATTTTAATTTAATTAATTGAACTAAAACTATAGGTTATTTGAGAGATGTTCATTTAAATATGATTTAAATGAAATTATTAATTGAATTGGATTTAATTAATTATTATTTATTTGATTTAATTTGTTCAATTAAATAATAATAAAATTAAAAATAACATAGATATATGGGAGTTATCAGAGATGCGGAGCACTATACACATTTACCACTCTCTCTCTAATAACTTTTTACGTCTAATATACCTGTAGTGGTAGGGAAAAAAAGATATATATAAAGAAAGGTTTATTTGAGAAATAATGGCTCTAGAATTCTCTTAGAAATATAACACCATCGTTGTGATTTTGAATCCTAAAAATTTGAGATTGATTCCCACAGATCAAGAACCTCATTTTAATTCTCATATAATAAGAAGGTTCCCAAATGGTGGTGTTTACATTTTTTTTTTTCACTACACAGAACGGGGTTCGTGATTTCCAGTCCAAGGAGAATTGGTGATTTCATCTAAGTCGTCAACGAAAGTAAATGATGCCATTTTCTACTCTATAAGATTAAATCACCAAAAGGAAAAGCATGTTTAACCTAAATTATATAGTAGGTTGAGAATTTTAGTTCTCTATTCATATTCAATCTGTTTTGCCAATGTACTGGTATTTTGAATTCTAAAATTAATTACGAGTTGGTTCTTGATTCTTCCACTGCATTAGGGCCCTACAAATATATCTACAAAATACTCGTCGTTCACAGTTGGTATGAGATAATGGGTCTACTACTATGTTACGTTGACGAAAAAAAGAGGTAGTATGAGAATGTACTATACTGTTAGATCCACAAATCATAACTAAACTACAATATGTTAGTTTTCTTGGAGTTGCATAGATTAGCTTTACCCAATTAGATTGACACGTTATTACTACTTTGGTTGAACGTTGAGACCAGAAACCCATACATTTCACATGTCTTGTGGAAAGTGCACCATTATACTGCAGAACATTGCAGTTCAATTTGGATTACCAATGGATGGAGAACATATTACTCGATCATTGTAGTATGATTGCAAACACGTTTGCAACGTTTTTTTTTTGGGCGTTCAACCATTTGATTTGAAAGGGTCAAGATTCAATGTCTGTGATTAGCGTCGTAGTTTACTAAGTTACCACCCGATGCTGATAAGATCAGCATAAAGAGATATGCACAAGCAAATACTATACAACTTAATGGAGATATACATTGGTACACCTTATGTTCCTGTCACTGTTAGACAATTTTGAGCAAGCTGGTAGGTACTATGAGGTGGTACTTTTCTTACATGGCTTTAAAGAGAATTATATTGGGCTAGCATGCACCAGCTTTGGAAATAGCAGACCCACTAATACAACTACAAGTATAGGCTTACGATCAATTTAACATTATAGCACAACAAGATGAGTCACAGCCTTTAAATCATTTTGTGGGACATCCATTCAGTGTCAGGTATTATTTTATTTACATATTTACGTAATTATTTATATAAACAAATATTTTAATTATTTTATATGCATATGTAGATGGAGTAATGTCTTAGCTGCATCTGAACAATCAGCAAACATGTTGTTAGTATGTCAACTATCATTTCACCACCTGATGCATAATCAGGTAACAACATATATCTTGCATATAGAAATTAATATTACATATTTTTTGTGTTCTAATTATTCTTATGAATTTTCAGATGAATTGGACACCATATACACAGGATATTATGTCATTATTCCTTAATTATTTTCATGATGGTAAAGATATTTGGTTGACGGTGAGCCCTCTTATATGCTTCCATATCATAGACTGGCATCAACCAGATCGATTGTTACAATAGTTCATGTCACACCCCCTCCCAGATTTACCACTTTTACCTAGAATGAGGCATAAAGACAACAGATACTACTCTTCCATGATATTTACCGTCCAACTTAACTTGCTCTAACAGAAAAAATCCTGAAAGCTATCAACGCAAATAATAACTTTTATTCAATAATCAACTCGAATATCCTTACAAATAAATTTTAAAAGACTCTAATCTAGTTCAATATTCAAAACTTGATTGAATTGAGATTCATTAATGCCAACCCTGATCCCAAGACACTATGTCTATGTAATGAACCCAATCCTATGGCAGACCTCGATCTTTAGCGGCAATAGGAACTCCTTCGCTATCTAGGGGGAGGAAGAGGAAACAAAACATTCGGAAAATGTAAGTTAGGAAGCCCAGTGAATGGAGTTTTATGAAACAACTTTTTAAGTTTCAAAAAATTTTTTGAAAACTTACAGTAACTTATGCTTGAGAATTTAATCAAGAAACTCTTTTCAAATACATGAAATAAAAAGATATATTTTTAATACATGTAATACTTATAGAAACTCATTCAAACATATGCTAAATATTTTGAATAAAGCGTCACATGAAACTTAATAAAATGCATGAATACCAATGATAAATCAATCATCAAACCTACACTCGAACTCCCTTAGAGTGGACCAACTCAACATACCCAGGTACTGAGATGGAACCAACTCAGTACATCCAGACATAAGGTGGAACTAACTCAACACACTTAGTCACTGAGGTGGAACCAACTCAACACACTCAGTCTTTGCTAATGCAGAACCAACTCAACACTTAGCAGATGTCGTACATGCATGTAGAGTTCAAGTATCTCGTCCAGGGTACTAAATCCAATGGTTTGAAAAACCTCTTTCTCAAACCATTACTTTTGAAAATAATACATGAATAATCAAACAAGAGTTTATAATTAAATGCATAACTCAATGCATGATGACAATCATATTTATCAATATAAACCTTGAGATGACTCATAAACATAATTTATATCATCAAATACATTTAAAAGCATAGTTAAAATATGGTTTTTCTTTAAGGAAAGGTCACTCACAGTTGATCGGTTTCTCTTCGAGTTCATAGTTCCCTTGACTCCTGAAATTCCTAAAATTGTGTTGGCAATTTCCTAGTTATCCTCCACATGGTCATAAACTAATTTATTTGAAAATTAACCTTCAATTATAACCAATTCACTTAAACTTCCCCAAAATCCTAATTCGGTACCTTTTAGGGTTCTACTTTGTAATTAGGTCCTTAATTACTTAAAAATTATCTTAATATTTCAAAATTAATCTCCAATAAGAACTAACGCCACTTCAATTTCCCTAGAACCTTAGTCTTGTCCATTTTAGGGGTTTGCCTTTCAAATTTAACCCTAATTTCACTCAATTTAGGGTGTACACACAAATAAGTCCCTTTAATTACTTAAGTTACCTTAATTCCTCCAAATTCATACAATTTAATCTTAAAGTATCTTAATGATACCAACTAGGACTTAAATCAAGTTTGAGTACACTTAATTTTTCTCAAACCCTAATGTCATCCAATTTTAGGGTTTCACTTTACACTTTAATCTTTAAATTACCTTAAAATTAATTTAATATTCTAAATTACTTCAATCCGAAGGTCAAAGCATCTTATTGATATCCATAAGAACCTAAATTAAGCTTAAGAACATCTTAATTAACCTTTATTTGTCCAATTTTGCCTAATTTTTCCATGAACCCTAATTAGGGTTTAGTTTAAATTAATCCCCTAATCAATATCAAATTTAACTTAGGATCCCAATTTATTATAGTTTTAGGTTTGAAGCATCATAATAATACCAATTGGATCCTTAGTCATGCTTAAAATTACCTTAACTATTCTAAAATCGAATGTTCCAGTTTTAGCCAGTTTTTCGGTGACACTTTCGGTGACCAAATTCTCTCATTTCAGCTATATCCACTTGAATTAATTTATATAAACCTCTTATCCATCCTTAAAATTAGCTTACCACAAAGTTTAGACGTCCAAAACGCCCTAGAATCTTGGAATCGATCAAACTTCCCATGTGTACCTATTTTTTTTTTACAAGAAGTTTTAGAGTTTAATTTCTTCAACTCTAGCAAATAACAATCAAACAAAAGACCATAGAACTCTACGGGGACCTTAAAAGTATCTTGCCTTCGAATTTGGGACCTCGGATTAACCCCTAAGTCCACGAATTCGCCAAAAATCAAGAGCCTCTTATTTTCTGTTGAGAATTCCGACGCCACTGTTGTTCTTCTTTTTCCTTGCTTCTCCGGCCCCGATTCTTTAATTAAAACAATCCACGACCTCCCTCTCAAATCTCTCTATAGTTTAGCTTCATTTTGCCCAATTTTTATCCACCAAAATATTTTTATTTTTCTCACTTTCCTTTTTTCCTTTAATAGACAAATCCAACTTATTTGCATGATTTAGCCCAATTCCTCCAACTGCCACCACCTATTTTAGTTCTCCTACGTCCCTAGCTGAGTAATCCCCCACCTCCAAGAGTTTCAATGAGAAAATTTGAGGAAGATACCCCAAATTGGTCCAAAAACTTCACAAATTTCCTCTCTCGCTCTCTTTCTTGAATTAACACCTAATCCCATAGCTTCCTCTTTCAATTCCACTTCAAGCTTTACTTAACAAACCCCCTTACACTTCCAACTTACCCATATAACTTCAAATGTCTCCAAAATTTACCTATTTCAAAGTGTTGACCTTCTGTTGACTTTGACTTGACCATTGACCGTTGATCTTTGACCTTTGACTTTGATTTGAGGATTCTTAAGTCATCCACAAATATCCTTTAAAGCTCTACTAGGTTGATTATCCTCAAATTATCCCTAGGTCTTTACTTTTTCTTTCTTGGTAAAGCCATCATCGATCTAATTTTACCTCTAATCAATCTCTCAACTAGATGTTTTAACTTAATCTCGAGTCTTCAAGCACAATCTCAACTTATAAATTTCCTTAACACTCCCTTGGAAAGAGTAACTGAATGGAGGATTTACAATTTGGTCTAGGACATGTTATACAATGCTGCAACTACACCAAATTGATTTAATAGGTAAACACGACCAATACTGGTGGCAATTTCAAGTATAATATATATCATTGTGACATGTATTTCGTGATCGCTGTGCAAGAAGACAAATAATAGATGGGTCAAATGTATCAGATGACTACACATCTTCATACAACTCAATCACGAGAAAATATCACACCTGATGACAACTTAATGTTATTGTATGGTAAAAATTTTATTATCTACTTTTCTCAATTGGTATGAATATTATTTCATATTAATATTTTTCATCATATAGAACAATTTTGTCCAAGATATACAAACAATATTCAATACAACACAATTTACTAGATTTTGGTGCAACGTAACCAAAACTTGGTAAATGTAGAGCATTCGACAAACAAGAAGACTCGATGTTGCTGACACTAATAGAAGATATATCCGTCGTAGATGACAATGGCAGCATGCTGAAGATATTCTAGAGCAACACTCACCAGGAACCTTACATATCCCATGATTCGGTTCCAACTTCTCCTGGATACTCACTAGGAGTACAGATAAACATTGCATCAAGTTCCTGTTATCAACAAGAGTATTATATACATGATGAACTTCCGTCTGTTGTCACCCAACAAAAATTGATGTTGTAATTCATTATCAGCAACATTTTGAAGTGCCTATACCTCGACATGGGACACGTGCCTGAAGATGACCACCGTGTGGCACTTGAGTGACTTGTAATTCAGACTTTGAACTTCATGTGAATGTTTATTTAAATAAAAAAATTCATTGCACTCATCTTTATATTATGCAGTCCAATTTGCATTTTCTAATGTTTTATAAACATAACAAGAAATAAAAAGTAAATTACATTTGATATTGAGAAACACATAGTCGATACTCATGAAGAATAACAACAAGAAATAAATAAATAAAGGAAAGAAAGAAAATTAAAAACACACGACCCTAAATCATGGATTGGGTCCATGAATTTGACTTGGTCCACTAGTCTTATATGGCAAAAGAGTCCTACATGGCATGTGGTTCACGTTAGTTGGGGAGGGAAGTCATTGACCAGTATTCGATTTTACTACCGTACCATATTTTTGTCAATATTTTATCCTCGTACCCTAATTCTTAATTTTTTTTCACCTATCCTATTTTTGTCATTATTTTTAAAAATTACATTATTCTTAACATTAACTCTAGTATGAGTATTAATGACAATTTTGAAAAATGTCATAATTGGACTTTTAAGGACAATAAACAATTGTCAACCATGAATATTACTGATAATTATGAACTATCATTATCAAGTTTAATGTGACAGACTATCATTTTCATCAATTGACTCAATATTGGCTAATTGTTGTTACGTTACAAGTATTGACAATAGTTATAAAACGTTAAAAAAGAATATATATTGACATTTTTTCTTGTCAAGAATATATGAACCATGACACTTTATTGTCAAGGATATTTGAACCATTATAAATATTTTATGTCAACAAGTGTTCTACCACGACACATTGTTATTCTCACAAAATTTCATATTACGACAGTTTTTATATTGTCAATATAATACATGTCTTGATAGTTTATTATTTCTTTGAACCTTGTCATTACACACATGATTTCCATCATCAACCCAATTTTAAATTAAGGTGACTTGTTATTTAAAACATGACTGTCCTACAAATAGTCCTGACAATCACAAAAACAACGAATAAAGTACCAACAATAAAATAAACAAATAACACACAGTGCTTGGTAACCTAGTTATGTGATATACCATCTACGTTTAAGTGGCAGGTGCTCGAGAAAGATAAATTCACTAATATAAAAAGTCAAGCAATTACAACGTAGTACTTATTTATAAATTCATGACAATGACAATGACACATGTTAGACCCCAACTTTTGTTGACCACCTAGACTCTCCTTAGATGTGAGACTCCATCTCATTGGAACTTAGGTATCTCCTAAGTATTTGAATGTTAGTGATGAATCACTTGGACGCCTCCTAAGTGTGAGGCTTCTTCTCGTCAGTATTTTATCTTTTCTCTGTCAAATGAAGATAACTTCACTTGGTAGAAATTAAGCTCCTCCTAAGTTCAAGTACTCCTTCTCTATTGACAAAGCCTTAACATCCCTTCAGGATGAGAACTCCATCACAATCAACAATGTGTTAAAATCCTCCTACAAGTGAGAACTTCTTCTCAATCAACAATACCTTAGGCACTCCCTAAAGCTAAGAACTCTTCTCAAGATTGCTTCAATCAAGAATTCTTATTCAACATGTTGCAAAATAACATTCAACTTCTTGTTTCACAACTACATGAATTATAGAAAGCTTAGGTGAAGACTATAAGAATACAATTGCAAGCAACAACCCTAGAAATCCCAAAAACTCTCTCTTACATAAACAAAACGGAAGAAGGAAAATAGACCTAATTTAATATCGTCAGACCATAGAAAAGGAAAGCATAAAAAATAACTTTGCAGAATATTCCATATAAGGAAATAAAATATTTTGTAGAATCAACATTCTATGCAACATCCTGTGGGATATATTCTGAGACATCATCGAAACAGCCCAAGGTAAAAAGTCTAGTAACCTTAAAAATATATATATATAGAGCCAATTTCAATTGTCTAACACTATTTTAAAACAAAAATTAGTACAACATAAACAAGAACTTTCATATAATGTTTTTACAAAGAAACTAAATACAAAGAAGCTATCACATATCCCCAAAGGGACAAATACAAGAAAACTAATAACGAAACTTAGAGAATTTTTACAAAGAATTTTTACAAGGTATTATCATGAGTAGTAACTATATTACAACAAGTTTTATCACTAACCAAACGTAAAGTTTTGTCGCGAGAGAGGTATGTCGCGCTACATGTAATGACCCGACCTATCGAGATCTCTAACTAGGGTCATTACCTCATAAATACAAATTTAAAATCAAAGCAAATCATTCATAGAACAAAAGTTTATTTAAAGAAAAATATGATAACTTACGAAATTGTTGCTCGGGGTCCCTAGAAACATTTATGAAAAATTACAATTAAAAGTTAAAATTTTCTAACATCAAGATCTAGATCAAAACATTAGATAGTGGAAAACATAAAACTGAGCAGAAGTGTTGAGAACTGTCCTATTGGTATAGCTCACGAATTCCTCTTGTCATTCGCCAGTTTATCTTCATCTGTGCCTGAAAACATAACATAAAAAATGATGAGTATAAATCTCAGTAAGTAGCCCCACTATAGATATCAGGATATGCATTTATGTTTAATAAATGCAAACATGTAGGTGGGACACACATAATTTTTAACCATTATTAGACAGTCGTGTAGTAAACGGTTTAAATACCTTAGATTTGACCACGAGTCGTAGATCTAGTCTTTTTGTTGCTAGATAATGGTCCTTGACTCTATAAAACTTTGATCTACCCTTCAAATAATAATGGGTAACACAAAATTTGAGCCAAAGCTTAATGAATAATCAAGATCCTCAAGAAAAGATGAAAAAAAAAAACACCAACACACTCATTGGGAGACTATTAACTGAGACCCATAGCGGAATCCAATGACTATAGACGACTGAGAACGAGTGGCGATGTTGATGGTCGAATCTGGCAGATGTCTGGCAACGGTGGATGTGGGATCTAGCGCCGTGTATGTGGTAGTAAAACAGAACAACAACACGAACTCGTAGGGATTGATGGTCAAATCTCCTCTATATGTGGATTTCAACAAGACTATTTTTTCTATGATAGAACCCTAAATTCTATCATAACTGTTTGCTTAAAATATCTATTTTTGTAGGTAAACTCCAATCCTAACTCAACAAAGCTATTTCAGAAGATTTAGAAGTAATTCAAGCTAAATGACACCAAAAAATCACTTAACAAGAAGATCCATGATGAACTACCACTTTGCCCCTCAAGAGGAATAATCCAACACTCTTCAGCAATGTTTGTAGCGTCTTGATGCTCCTTACAACACTGAGCCTGACGCTAGCTCGACATTTGAAGACAAAATGCATCTATTTGCTGTAAAACGGGGCAACGTCGCAATGCTTGACCCAAGGTCGCAACATTCCAAATATTCACAGGATAGTCTGCGCGTGCCTGCCTTGTGCAACTGAGTGTCAGCACAGCGTTGCAACGTTAGCCCAACATTTCTTGGCTTTTCTACGATTTAGCATTGCAACACCTTCCATCTTCTTCCTTCAACCATTCAATGTGTATTCAATACAACACCAACATTCCATCAAAGGATTTATTCTCAACTAATATTCTATCAATAGCATTGAATAACATTGGTATGAACAGAATGGAAGGTCACTCTCAGTATTCACTTTTTGTTGAACTCCCCACAAAATTCTCCCATTTTTCTCTCGGAGTGTTCTATCAGTGTTTCAATCCAACATCTTCGTTCATCGCTTTCATCGTCATATTCAAAAACAGAGAGAACGTAAGTGATATTCTACAATATTTCTTGTCCCAGGTCGCTTTCATAATAAGTGTCATTTAGCATTAAATGAACGATCGTATAGTAATATATACACAATCATTCATTACAATATAAACGGTCAATCAAAAATTACTAGATTATCATATACTAATTTATAAACGATCGTGTAGTAATTTATAAATGATCGTGTACTTAGTATCGTATATGTGATCATTTATAAATTTCTAAATGATTGTTTATATAGTACTACACAATTGTTTAGAAATTACTACATGAGTAGTACTGTATAAACGATCGTTCATAAATTTATATACAATCACATATACAATACTAAGCGAACACTTATAAATAGGACAATCACTTATCAATTATTGTGCGATTTCTTAAATTTTTATGTGACATTGCTTAAGATTTGCTTATCCCATTGCAGATCAATGACGCTATTTCGCATCTTTGTACAATTGGGTGGGATTGGGATGAGTCCAAAATAAAATATGTTGGAGGTCATATGAAAGGTCTGAAATTCAAAAATGATATAACAGTCAATGAATTAGTGAGTATGATGTGCCAACGATTAAATATTGATCTGGATATGTTTGATATACACATCAAATGTTGTTACAATTTATTGGTCTCAGCTCCCTCAATCGACATAATCGACGATGAAGACCTTAACTTTTTAGTGATGCATCCTAGATGCCATTATTTGTATTAGTTACACCTTGCAAAATTCATGGAGTACACACAGACAATATGTACTTGTATTGCAATCCAACCGATCAACACATTTCAACCAGTTAAAACTGTGGGTTTGTAATATTTACACCATGTCTTAACTAGATGATCATATTGAACCATGTAACTTGGAGGATGACCGAAGTGAAGTTAGTTTGGTCACAACAATGAACCCATAAGTACTTCACAGTTTGATACTGAACATGGATACGGACAACCTTTAGGACCACAAACTTCTTCAACACCTTACATCCATGTTCTAACCCCACCTGCTCCCATCCCGCTAGTTGTGATGTCTTCGGTTCAAATGCATTCCACCATTCCAACCCAACCATTTATAGATATACCCAGACCATCAGAGGGCCCATCGTATGACGATCTCATCACAATACCTCATGATTGCCTGAATGACAAGGATATAAATGTTAGTCAATGTTAGGTTTTATGTCTAAAACTCGTGATTTGTAAACATTAAACTTATTCTGAAAATTCAATAAGTTGTTAGTGAATATATGAATTTCTTATTTCGTTTTAGAAATAATTCCAATAAACTAAAAGATCCATGACTATTACATGAATACTTAAAATTTATATGGAGATATAAAAGTGGATCAGGTTTGAGTAAATAGTCAAAATGATCTATAGTATATGAATAAGGTTAGGTGTCTTATTCTGATAAAACTATTAGATGCAATCCACTCTATAGTTGTTACAAGGAGTTGTAAAGTGCTACAGACAAAGTGATCCTAATTCGTACATATGATGACATGAGGAGTGGGGTCATCCTATGCAATGAGTTTACACAAGATCGGACCACGAAATAAGTCACTCTTATTTTATAACGTTGTTTAGTGTTTAAGACTGACTATTTAACAACGATGACTTAGGTAACTTAACCTGAATCCTGAGCTAATTATGAAATCCTATTTATTCAGGATTATCCTTAGATTTTCATGGGTGAGGGTTGGCTCAACAGTGCCGGCTCAATAAGTCTCTCATTTCGGGGATAAGACCGGGTAGATAGCTTTGGACATAGGGTACAAGATAGAATTCGCTCCTACCCATTTTCAGGGATAGTAGAGAGGTTTCTCTCTTAAGTACTGACTTCGAATTTATAACAAGGGGCCCTACCCTCTCATTGGCTCGAGAGGGACTCGGTTTGATGATCAGATCACAAACCAATTATTCATTAAAGGATCAGTAGGACTTAAGGAACAAGAGATAATCTCAGGATTAAAACAGCCTTTTGACTCAACCGTTATTATGAACAACCTGTGAAGAGTTAACTTACTACTCATAGTTATATCGAGTGGACACAATATATCTATAGTGAGGGGAGTGCAACTCTTGGCTTTAGTAGAGTGACCTAGTATTTAACGAATGAGGGTTAATTCGGTGTAAAGAGTTTAACCAATTAATCTTGGATCGTTGGAGCCCATGATCTATAGGTCCACCAGATCCCTTACTAGCTCACAAACGAATTAGCCTTAGAGTAGCGTGATAAGTTGATTTGAATCGATTAATATTTAAATATGATTTAAATATTAAATTCATGAATAAAGATTTATTGTAATGTTATTGGTGACAAATTAATTTAATATTTGATATTAAATTAATAAGATTAATTAAATTGTTTAATTAATTTATTAAATTTATTAGAAAATTAATTATTAACTTAATTTTGTAAAATTAATAAAATTTTATTTTTTAACTGAAATGTTTATTTTTGTTTTGGAAATCAAAATAAAAAGAAGAAAATTGGAAGTTGAAAATGTGAGATTTTCCCACTAAGAAAGAAAGTTTCTTAGTCACATTTGCACTTCTAATCCACCTCAAATTGCAAATAGGTATTGGATCTCATGCAGCAAATGAGTTTGCATGATGATCATACAATATAAACTTGAAATCTATGTGGAAATGGCATGCAATCAGTTGCAGTTTTGCTACGAAAAAGTGATTGAAGAACTGTTCTTCATATTGTCAAAACCAGAAACTGTCTCTCCCTATTCCCTTTATCCAAGCTTATTTTGAGTCTCACGACCCAATCCAAGGCACCAAGAGGATAATATGGAAGGCCTTGTGGTGTTTCAATAGCAGAAATCTAGGAGATTGCAGCTGAAGATCGTGAATCAAAGGTATTTCAAAGGTTAGTGTTGAAACTCTGGTTTTAGTTTATGAGCATGCTTTGTTCGAAGCCATCATTAATGAATTAGAATGCTTAATGATCCCATTTTACTTCTTCTACCTGCTTCCTTAATCCAACGATTGGTATCAAAGCATCAATTAAGCATTCAATTCGGTTTAACTTCAGCTTGATGGGTATTGTTTCATAAGTTATATGAAAATGATGAACTGATATGGTTTCTTTGAGTTTTGGCATTGTTTTCTTTTCAATTATATTTTAATTCTTGTAATTGGCTCTTGTTTGATGAGCCTTAATGTTTGCTTGAGTGTCTGTAATTTGTATGGAATCAATAGAGTTGCAATTAAGTTGTAATTGAAGAAAGAAGTGAAGAAGGTCGAGCAGCAGGAACTAGATTTTCAACATCTGACCAATACTCAATGCTCGATGCTCCAAAACTTGATGCTCGATGCTAATAAACTTGATGTGCGATGCCTTACTCAATGAGAAACTCGATGGTATTTTGTGAAATACTCGATGCACGATGACATACTCGATGGTACTCGATGCTTATACTGAATGGTATTTCGTGAAATACTTGATGAATGATACCATACTCAATCGCTGGTATTTAATGAAATACTTGATGCATGATGGTGCTTGAAGGCATACTCGATGCTTGATGGTACTCGATGATATTTGCTCGGGTCAGCACAGTTTTGAGCATTGGAGGTCAGATTCAAGGCGGTTCGAGCAATCCAGAAGTATTTTGGAGCTGGTTTAGGCTGATTTATGTAATAATTAAGCCTTTGCTTACTTGAAAATGCCAAAAACAAAAACCATATCAGTTTGTGATTAATTATTTATGCATATTATATCTGTTATAATTAAATAAATCTTGTATATGCATAAAGTATGCCATGTAGATTTAAAATGCTACAGTAGGAAGCATGTTACATGCATTGAAAGTATTTTATAAAGTGTTAGTATATATAGTATGCATGTATAGGGTTTCATATATTTTAATATAAATGTTATATTAAATGTTAAATGCCTTTTATGTATGTTATTGATGTTTAGCATGTCTAAAATGTTGTAACTTGTTATAAAATTGGGTTAGACATTTAAAATCTATAACAAAGATAAGTTGCATGCTCACGTAGGTTAATCACCTAGTTAAAATAGGTCGACATCTTGTAAAATATGGTTACAAACTCATCCGGTACATAATCTTGTCTAAGGCTGGGCGTATTTAAGTTGTGGTCTACGAAACACCTTCTACCTAAGGATTATGACTAGATAATTGAGCGTTGTTAACCAATTTTATAAGCAATACGTGAGTGGTATGAGGTTTTAAAACTAGTTTATCACCTAGATATCGTAGGTTAAATCCAAATATAAACGTTATACTTGGATAAAAACCTAGACTTAGGTTGTTCAATTAGATGGAACAACCAGAGTAAAGTTATACCCAAATAAATGTTAAGACACTTCAGTGGGAGATTAATGGCATATATAATATGTTATTGGAACACTTCAGTGGGAATTTAGAATACTTTAGTGAGAGATTAATAAGGTATACGGTATATTATTTTTAGCTCTCGCGTCTCTAAGAGTTCACATCGAGACTCATGCTTCACTTCGTGTCGATTATGAATCTTAACTGCTCCAGTCAAAAAGTGTTGCTATGAATCAAGATCAGGTGAATAGGGAAAGTTATTCACAGCAAAATCAAAAGTAATGTTTTAATTCTCACGTCCTAAGATGTTCACACCATGAGATCCGTGCAACGCTTCGTGTCGATTATGAACCTCAACTGCTCCATTCGGGAAGTGTTTGCATGGGGTCAATACCAAGGTGAATGAAGGGATGTTCTTCAATGTAAAATCAAATATACGATATATTGATTTAACTCTCACGTCCCTAGAAAGTTCACACCGTAAGGTGCATACAATGCTTCGTATTGATTATGAACCTCAACTGCTCCATTCGGAAAGTGTTTGTATGGGTCAATATCAAGGTGAATGGGAGAAGTGGTTCATAGTAAGGGGATGAAGGATATGTGTCAATGTTTCCTACGGTCTCTTTATTTTGTTTAGACTATGAGATTCCTATGTTGCACCTGTTGTCGTCTTTAAGTTGGTCTCGCTAGTCGTTTTAACGACAGCTATCCCTTTGGAGGGTTGTAATATAGGATTCGGAACAACTCAAACTTCAGAAATGGATAGGATTTCTTAGGTTGTTTTCAGCTTTGACTTTCCAATTCGGTAGCATCGTTGGGGCCGACCCTTGAGGTCTGAAAACGGAGGGTTACACTTACGAAATTACTAAAGTGTTAGTAATTTCTGACAAAAAACGATAGCTAAATGACTATCGAAATATGAGTTATTCTGGGGATAGTATTTAGTCAAGAATGTCTTGCTATAGTATCGTTGCCAAAATAATGAGAATTTTGGGTACGTTATTCCTTTTCTTGATTGGATTTAAAAGGCAATTCACAGATAACATTTGTTTATATTTTCAGAATGATGAGTTCTTTAGTACAATTGTTGGCTTCTGATAAACTTATTGGGGATAACTATGCTACGTGGAAAACAAACCTAAATAGTATACTGGTGATAGATGACCTATGGTTCGTTCTTGGCTAAAATGCAATTCGAATTGTCCAGGGTGAATACAATAGATGGATCAGGGCTAATGAGAAAGCCCGTCCCTATATTCTTGCCAGCATATCTGATGTATTGGCCAAAAAACATGAGAGCATGTGTACTGCCAGAACAATTATGGAATCTCTTCTTTGGATGTTTTGACAACCATCATTTTTCCTGAGGCATGATGCTATCAAATACATTTACAACTGCCGTATGAAAGAAAGGACCTCTATTAAAGAACATGTTCGAGACAAGGTGGTCCATTTCAACGTGGCAGAAGTAACAGTGTTGTTGTTGATGAGAAAGGTTAAGTTGGTTTTATTCTTGAATATTTTTCGAAGAGTTTCTTGCATTTCTGTACGAACGCACTGATGAATAAAATAGAGTATAACTTGACTATGCTTCGTAATGAGCTACAAGCTTACCAGACCATGATGAGGGATAAAGGATTGGAACAAGAAATAAATGTTACTACTACTGAGAAAAGAGGATCATCCTCTAAGAAGCCTGATATTTCTTCTTCTTCACAGAATAAAAGAATTCTAGTAAAGAAGAACAAAGGGAAAGGAAAAAGAAACATACTAGTAGAAAAGGAAAGGCAAATGCTGCAGATAAAAGAAAATGTTTCCGCTACTGTGAAGAAGGGCAATGGAAGAGAAATTGCCCACAATACCATGTAGAAAAAAAGAGCAGATAAAGCAAAACAGGGAAACTAGTTCCTGAGCTTTCTTTGAATCATATGCCTCTTACTTTCCGCACATGATAGTTTTCATGTTATTCAATGTACGTCAATAAAAGAGAGAAAACCAGTCATAATATATGAAAACGTCATGGTCATCGACAATCCCAAATATATTCACATCGAACTGGGTTTTTTGTCTTTTCCAATGATCACCGTTTCAATAAACAGTACCAATACAACCTTGACAGCATCTTCGCCATATAGTAAAATTGAAGTTCTCGAATGCAGTCTCTACATCCTTGTAAGAACTATCCTTTCCATTTGGGTTCTTCAGTCCAAGAATGAGTTCTCGCAACCTTTCACTGCTCATTTCTCTTTCTATTGTTTCCTTGGTCGGCCACAACCCAGTTATCAAGTCAAAATCCCCTTGGGAGAATGTTACCTTCTTCCCTAGAATGTTGAATGATATAACGTCTGAGTTCGCATATACTACCTCCCTTAACAGAAAGTGGTGTAAAAGTTGTCCATTAAAAATAATATATATATCCAACAGTAGACCAAAGACCATTTTCCAATACAATCTCATCCTTTCTTCTGTCAACTTATGCTTAATCACACTGACAATTTTGTGGACATGGCAAGCGACTGTAGTAGGGAAATATTTCTCAGTAGGGACGACCATCTTTTTAATCTAACAATCGTGTATATTACAAGAATTAGTAAATAATCACCATCTTACCAATTTGACAATCGTATACATTACAAAAAAATCTAAACTATCGTCTAGAAAATCTAAACAATCGTTTAGAAAATCTAAATGATCGTCTACAAAACCTAAACAACCGCATAATAAAAACTAAACGTTCGCATAATGAAAACTAAACAATCATATAACAGATATCTAAACGATCACGTAACAATTAGCATAACAGATATCTGAACGATTTTACCATATAAACCTAAACGATCACACAAGAAAATCTAAACGATTGCATAACAGTTAGCTAAACGATCGCACGATATGAACATAAACGGTCACACGATATAAACCTAAACGGTCACACGTTATAAGCCTAAACGATCACACAATAAATATCTAAATGATCGCTTAGTATTTTCTATTTGATCACTTATTAATCTCTATATGATAGCTTAGTAATATCTAAATGCTCGCTTAATATTCTTTAAACGCTCCCTTAGTATTTGCTATCTGATCACTTAGTATTCTCTCAACAATTGATTACGAACGTTTACGCGATTAAACCTTAAAAAATAGTCAAACTTTGAATATCGACATACATTCTTCAAGGAGAAAAGTCTCATACCTTTCAAATCACGACGACAGTAGCAAGTGCGTAGAGACGGCCAACAAGAAACCTGCGAGGAGTTCTCGGCTGATTTTCGGAGAGAAAACATAAGCAAATTTGAGAGAAAATTCTTCGAAGAGAAATGCTTGAGAAGGAAATGAAGGGACCTATCGATGTAAAATATGCGTAGAGGCGCACAAATGGTCTGAAGGCTTTTTAAGTGTTAGAAAAGTTTTTTGGAATAGGTCATTGGTAGAAAAGTTTTTGGTTTTTGGGTCATTTTGTAAAATTTTCCGTTCACATGAAGAACTTTTCTTCTTTCCTTTTTCTACACACATCCTAAGGAGTCGTACGATATGTATGTATGTATATATATATATATATATATATATATATATGTATGTATGTATATATATATATGTATGTATGTATATATATATATATATATATATATATATATATGTATTCATTCCTTTTCCCTCTCCAAAACTAATTTTTTTTCAAATTCTCACTTCTTTTTTTAAATAATGGAATATATTTTTTTAAATCTTCTCCAATATTTCCAAATTCATTATCACTTTAAAAATTAAATCAAATTATCTTAATACAACCATTTACTATATTCTTTAAAATTTAAAATATAACCCAAATAACTCAAGATAATTAAATAGAAATTATCTGAAAATTTGTGATGTCACATTACCACTCGTAGTCACAGTCAATGTGGATCGTTTCCATTTGTGTCATAATTGTTGATGATCACTACTCTAATTGTCAACGTCAATTGATGGTTGTCGGGTATGAGTTTAAATGAATAGGAAGAAAGAATAGAAATTAAGGATCAAATGTGTTTCTATTTTTGTTTTATTCTCTCAATAGAAATATGTTAAATAAA
Source organism: Benincasa hispida (assembly GCF_027475165.1). Taxonomy (NCBI): domain Eukaryota; kingdom Viridiplantae; phylum Streptophyta; class Magnoliopsida; order Cucurbitales; family Cucurbitaceae; genus Benincasa; species Benincasa hispida. The sequence continues at coordinate 75,285,546 of NC_143489.1, forward strand.
AAGAGAATTCCATTTACATTTCAATTTCCCTCTTTTTTTTTCCAAAATTTTCAAATCAAAACTAAAAAAACAATTAAATAATATAAAATTAAAGAATTGAAAGTGATTTTAAGACATATTTAAAGTTTAAAATAATTTGTTTACAAAATAATCTAAAATTGTTTAATTTTAAATTGTAAGGTTTTAGAATGAATATTTATTTTCGCTTTTTAATCATTTTTTTTTTTGTATTTCTATGGTTTAAATTTCAATTTATCTTTATTTGCTATTTGAGTTCTACTTAATTTTCTACCATGTTTGATAAAACTTAATTGAAAATTAATTTTATTTGTATTTATTTTTTTAAAAGCTTATTTTTAATTATTTAATACAACATAAATGGGTGTATGCACAATTTTTTTTTTTTTTTTTGATAAGAAAGAAAGAAAGTCCTATTTTTTTTTTTTAATAGGTAATATTATTATACAACAACAAGAGAGATCCCACGGTCAGGGATCAAGGCACCAAAGCAAAAGGAGCACCTACAAAGATGCACAGTGGCGAAAAAAAAGAACTAACAAAAAGGACAATACAAACAAATAACAAAACATCCAAAAGAACATAAAACACCCCACAATCTAGGGACCTTCGAAACTGGACATACAGAGGTAAAGTATCCAAACAAAGAAGGAAGAAATCAAACAAACTAGATAAGTCCATGAAGATCAATCTGCCACGAAGCAGCACGCACACGAACCATAGAGACAATAAGCTGAAACACAATAGACGCCAATCTCGGCTGACCATCGTGTAACTGACAATTCCTCTCCTGCCAAATATAGTAATTCGACTTACATCAGAAGACTTTAAACAATTTATTCCTCACACCCTTACCAGATCCCACCCAACACACCCAACTCAACTCAACTCTACATCCCACATAACAACACGATGAGATGAACCCAACAAGTACACCATACCCTCCCAAATTTTACGCCCAAACACACAGCCAAAGAACAAATGATTCTTGGACTCTACTTCACCCAAACAGAGAAGAAAAACATTATCACCGATTGATCCCGTCACCTCAACCAATCCTGAGTGCCCAAACTATTCTTCACCGCCAACAAGGCACAAAATGAATGCCTTGGAATATTACACCTATACCTAACCAAACAAGCCCAAGCCACCCTAGGACGCCTATGACAAAAACTCTCCCACGCACTAGAAACAGTGAAACGATCATTACCACTTGGAACCCAAACCTAACTATCCTCTTTACCCACCCTTGGAACTATATCCTAAACCAAACCCCACAAATCACACAATTCCTAAGATATCACAGGCCAATGCCAACAACCATCATCAGATAAGAAATTTGAGAGTCTAACCTCACGACAGCTCACAATATCATAGACCACCCCCTCCCCATAATTCTTTAAGATAGATCCCATATACAACCATGGATCTCACTAAGTAAAACATGTCCTCCCATTACCTACATGCATCCTAACCAGCAGCTTAAGTCTATCCCAACAACGTAATATCTCCTTCAGACACCACAACTACCCCAACTCCGAGCGAATTGCCCATAAAGATCGCCCCTGAATCACATGTGCATCCATCCAAGTAACCCACAAAGACCCAGACAGCAACAACAATAACCATAACAATTTCAAAATAGCTGCCACATTCTAGGAAGATGTGTGGTGAATACCCAAACCCCCTTCAGATTTCGGCAAACAAACCTCGTCCCAAGCAACACGCACACCCCCTCTACCATTAGCCCCCCTCGCGCCACAAGTATGCCTGTAAGATACGATCCATCTCTTGGCCAACAGAAACGGGCAACACAAAAACGCTACACTAGTAAACCTAGACACTCTGTAACACTGACCGAACTTACTGCATGTGCCCTGCAAAAGAGAGAGATCTCGCAGCACAACTTCTAATCTTTGCAATGATCTATCAATGGGGAACAGTCCTCAGCCTTTAACCTACCCAACAGCAAAGGAAACCCAAGATAACACACAGGTAATGACCCTAGGGCAAACCCCTTACTCCTAGCCAGGTCCCTCACAATATCATTAGAAACACCAGCAATAAACATAGAGCTCTTCCTAACATTAGACACCAACCTAGAAAACCTTGCAAACTGATGTAAAACCTGATTCACAAAACTCATCGAGGTATAATCAATTGCAAAAAAAATCATGAGGTCATCCGCAAACGATAAGTGAGTCAGCCTCACCTTCTCACACCTTTGATGAAACACAAAGAAGGGATGAGGATTGTTCAACATACAGAATAAGACTTCCATAACCAGCATAAACAAAAATGGAAATAGGGGATCTCCCTGCGTAACCCTTTCCTCCCATGAAAGTATCCCTCTACAGCTTCATTAATCATCACAGAGAAAAACGGGGAGGTAAGACAAGCACGAATCTAGCTCAAAAACTTTAAAGGTGATCCAATAGCCAGAAGAACACCAAATAAGAAGTCCCAATTAACAGAGTCGTAGGCTTTTTTAAGATCCACCTTTAATACACAACACAGTTTACCCCTGTTAAGCTAATAATCCTCAAAAAGCTCTTGGCACAGAAGAATGTTATCAATGATACTTCGCCCTAGAACAAATGTCGATTGGTTCCCACTAATAAACTAAGGCAAACACACAAGAAGTCTGTCAGCAATCATCCTTGAGATGCACTTATATATCACATTACAACATGCAATAAGGCGAAAATCCTCTATACGATCAGCCCCAGGTCTCTTAGGAATAAGGGTAAGAGCTGTGGCATTCACCCCATTAGGAAGATAACACGTATCAAAGAAATGGCAAACAACTGAGCAAAAATCATCCCCCACTACACTCCAAGTAGATTTATAAAACTGTACAGGAAAATCTTTCGGACCTAGAGCCTTTCTCAATTTCATTGAGAATAAGACATTATGCACTTCCTCCTTAGTAACCGGTCTACACATCTCCCAAGTACAATCATCAGGCAACTGAAACTACACAAGAGCATCAACCTGGGACGTAAGATCTTTATAACCCACCCTCTGCAACCCCAAACTCCCACTAAAATATTTAATAGCCACATCTATCACCTACTATGAGAAAATTGACAAATCCCATCAGAATCATACACAGGTAGTAAACCATTACTTATCAAATGAACCCGAACAGTCCAGGTAAAAAACGACGTGTTCTTGTCCCCCCAACTTCAACCACTGAATACGAGACTTCTGACGAAGTAAAGCCTCCTCTAGTCTCTCTAGTCTCCACAATTCCTCGGTCGCCATGGCAGCGTCTCGAATCAAAATATCAAAAGATGAGTTAGACTCCACAAGAGTCTGAGCAACCTCCATCTTACTTTTGGCTCCCAAATCAAGCTACTCAAACCCTCTATCTTCATTCCAAAAGTACTACAAATGATTGGTTTTAAGGCCTTCAAGTTCCTCATCAAACTAACCAAAGGGGACACTCCAGGACGCGATTTGCAAATAGAATCCACAACAGTCAAAAAATCAGAAGAATCAGCTCAATGATTAAAATAATGGAATTTGGGAACTGGACGAGTAACACAAATATCAATTGTGAGCAAAACGGGGCTATGATCAGAAATTTCCCATAGCCACACCCTAACCCAGTAAGAGGACATAAATCCAACCATAACTCATTCACAAGGAATCGATCCAATCTGCACAGAATACCAGCCCCCTTAAATTTACTCGTCCATGTAAACCAGTTACCCTTAACACCCAACTCCACTGGTCAACCTCACAAATAGCCGCATCAAACTCCTTCATCTCGCCCCTTCAAGGATTACCCCTAGAGGCCTCCGAAAGGTTGCGAATATCATTCAAATCACCCATAACGCCCCACTGATTTGCCAAGAAGAGCAAATATCCACTAATGACCTCTAGAGGGCATGCCTCTCAGTCACATTATTAGAAGCATATACAGCAACTACATTCACACTATCCAACGAGCTCCGCTCCCTAAGACACCCTACAATACATTACTCATTAATAATCAAAGGAGATAAATCAAATAGATTCTTCTTCCACATCACCCAAATACGCCTCTTACCTCGAGGGCTATAAATACACGCACACTTTCAAGAACCCCCAAATCTGCCAAACACCGTATCAAAGTTCTCCGCTCGCACCCTAGTCTCAAGTAGACAACAAAAGCTAATTGAACACGAACAAAGAAAATCCATAATCGTCCTACATTTAACAGGGTCGTTCAACCCCTTAATATTCCTGAGTACCAAATCATAATACTGATAAAACCTCCCCATTGCTACCTGCCACAGGTTTATTACCCGTACTCCCAGTATTACCATCCAAAACAGGCAACAGATCAGGATCATATTACACTAAAACCAGTGCAAGTGAGTCACCCTCTTCTCTCCCAGAATACCGAACTGGTTATGCTCATCCACATGCTACACAAACCTCTTAATCCTAGGGGATACATGAACTAATCTACCCAAAGGCGCAGATCCCAGAGACCCACTACCAACTTTACCACCATCAACACCCCTCTCACGCCAACGACGACTAACCAATGTGAACTCATCATCACCTACTACGCCCCCACTAACGCCAACTGGACTAGCAACCCCCCCTCCCCCCCTTCTAACATCAACTACGTCAACCCCCACACCCTCAGGAGCAAGTCCACCCACATTTCCACCTTCTACTCAGAAACATCCCCAGCCACCATAATACTCAAGTCCTGAACCTTAGACATACTTTACTTCTCACACATAATAGCAGTATGTCCAAACGAAATACGACAACCACACTTACAAGGTTTCCACTCATACGACATTAGAACTATAAATTCCTGACCCTGCATTCTAATAGTAACCGTAGGGGGCATCAAAACATCACCATCCAGCTCTACACAAACTCTGGCATACGATAAACAAACCTATCTCTAGTTGCAGCATCAAGTGTTATAGATCTACCCACTGCATTAGCCAAAACAGCTATCCCCATTTCTATCCACAACTCTAGTGGAACTCATTTCAATTTAATCCAGATAGGTATAGAATCAACAACAAAGTTTTCAGGGACAATACCTGGAGACCACTGATGAAGTAAGATTGGTTTGCTGTCCACAACCCCCATTTCTGTCCACAACTCCAGTGGAACTCGTTCCAAGTGCCAAAGACCATTATCCATCACTCAATCACCCGATTCTGAATTAAGGAATATGAAATAATCAAACCATTCTCTAATAAGGTAATGGTAGGCATCTCCACACGACCCCAAATCCTCTGAATTAGCCGATAAATCACGGAGTAAAGAAGTTTCACATCTACAAACTGACCCACCGAGGATTTTTCCCACATAGTAATACCTATATCAATAACCTCCTCACATGGCTCAACAATAACTCTATCGTTCTCCACTACTGGAAGGGTAAACTCCAAATTTTTCTTCAAATTAGACCCAAACAAGGTGGTCCACGGCTTCCTCCCCAACGAAGCACTGCTCGCTATTCCAAAACCGGTAAATGAATCCCCTTGCTGAACCGCAATGCCCACTAACCGGACTACCAGTTCAGTTGAACCGAAGCCAGACTCCCTTAACGAACCACCCAAAACACCTTTGATGTTACCCCTGGTCAACGGAGACTCCCCTACATGGTCAAACCTACCCATGACCCTTCCTTACAAATGCTCCAGCCCAACCCTATGAACCTGAACCAGCCCGCTTCGCCCAACCTAAAGCCCTTCGCCCAACCCAACAAGCCCACTTTGCCCCTAACTCCTCCTCAATTCAATCCCCTCACAAAACCTCCCCCTCTTCAAGTCCAACCACAGGCAACGATAGCCTGGGTCGAACTTTCTAAACCCGAAACAAATAACCCTCACCAAACGACCCACTTCAAATGTCGCCACTCAACCTCTTCCTATTTTGGGCCTTCAGAATCAACACAATATACCCTAACCCAGCATAATTCAACCCACTTTCACTCGAGCCCACAACCAACCCAAGGCCCGAGCCACCACCCAGCCTAACCGACCGATCAGAAGAAACATGACCAATAAAACCTAGGCTTTCCTGAACTGGACCAACAACGATCGAACTGCCCTCTAGTCCTGAACTGGTTTGCCCCGATGCGCCTCAACCACTACACCACCATCAGCATCACACCCAGCAGATGCAACCAAATCCATAGCTATGGGTTTCCGAATGCGATATGGTTATCTTGGAGGGTGACGAGACCCAACCTTATCTTTGAGTCATTGTGGAGAACGCTTAGGAACCATCAGTAAAACCAGGTCCACAACCAAACCTAAATTCGCCTTGCATCAGCATTCTGCAAGTAGAAACACCCACAAAATCACCCCCAACTGGTAGAATTGGGACGTCAGCACAAGACTCAGCGGCGACGAACCCTGAAACCGAGCGGCGATCAATGGGTCTGCTTGGCTACGATGCGATGAACGAATTCATGTACAAAGGAGTGATGGTTGCAGACTTCATGAGACCAAGTGGCTGAAGGCTTCAGATCTGACGGTGTGAGGGTTGAATGGTGGCGTGCACTAGGGTTGGGGAGCACCGAGGACAGCTGGTGTGGCTAGGGTTCCCAGTCCTTCCATTTTTTTTGTTTATTTTTAAATTTTTGAATTAATTTTTAAATAATTAATTATTTGTATTTAATGACAGTTAATTGCCATAGATCTGTACACTTTAATATTGTAAAATTTTTTTGGAAATTTGAAAATTCCCCATTTTTCCGCCAAAAACGCATTTTGGCATTTATGACACTTTTTTTTCTTTCTTTCTTATTTTGGCTTGACAAATGTGTCGAAGAAACCCATTTTTCTTGTAGTGTATTATTTTTTTAAAAAAACCTTAGGGATGTATGTTTCGTTTAAATCCAAATAGCTCAATTTATAATGACTCAAAAACATAATCTAAACTAAATAATATATTTAAAGTAAAAGGATAAAATAAAATAAAAAGATAAAAATACTTTGAGATTTGATTTCACCAAATTTGGATTTATGAAAGTCTTGCAAATAAATTCTCCATTTTTTCTCCCTTATGATTTGTAAGCAAGCAATCTTATTTTTCTAGCAAAGTTAGGCCCAAACTCTAATTTAATTCTAATATCCTTGTCTAGAATTAGAAATTAAAACTAAGAAGATTTTTATATCTGCCTCAGGTTTTTTTTTTTTTTTCCGTCTCAACAAAATTCCTATGTTAAATTTTTAAAAATATCTAGCCTAAACTCACCACTCTGGAGTGTCAAAATCTTTTCTTTCCTTTTACAACACAATACGAGCCCTATCAACTTTCTTAGTCGGTTATTCTTCATTATAGCTAATGGAGGAAAATGCCATTAAAGTCTCATCATGGTTAGAAAAGAGAAAAAAAGTCTAGGATATATACTATATACTTAAAAGATACACTAATTAGTATGTACCTTTTGAATAGACCAAAAGACAACCGTGTGAAAATTTATGCCTAATTTAGATGACATTTAGCATATTTAGGAGTGATTATGAAATAGCCAAAATCACTTTTGTTGTTTTCAAAATCACTCGAAAAATATTTTTAATCATTCAAGATCAAATAATTTGATCCTGGTCGTTCATATGAAGATATGTGAGTAAGGGTATCCTATACAAAGAATTTTTATAAGGCCGGACCATGAAATGGTTAGTCTATCTTTATAACACCATTACTTGAAGAGACTTACATTTCACTAGGATGACTATATGTGACTCAACCTTAATTCTGAGTGGGTTGTGAACTTCTATCCTTGAGGGTGATCCTTTGATCTGTATGGGGGAGAGCGGCCAAATTTTCTGGTTCAATATGCCTATCATTTTGGGATTTGTCTGTGTAGGCAGCTGGGAACACAGCTACACAAGATGAAATTCACTCCTTCCCATCTTTTGGGTAACAAGATGAGTTTCTCTCTTAATAGCTAATTTTGGATATTGAACAATGAGACCTCACCCTCTCGTTGGTTCGAAAGGGATTCATTTATAGTTGGACTATAAACTGTTTGTTTATTAGAAGAATGTGTGGTACTTAAAGAATTAGATATAACTACAGGAGTAAAAGGATAATTGACCCAGCTGTAGTTAGGAGCAATTCGTGAAGCATCGACTTCCTATTGATTTGTTATATCCATGGACACAGAAATATATATACATTACGACTGGGTCTTTAGTGGATTGGTTCACAGTTAATGAATATTGATTAATTTAATTAAAGAGTTTAATTAATTAATCTCGAATAATTGGAGCTTCTAATCTATAGGTCCATTAGGCCCTCTTACTAGCTCACAAAGTGTGCAAAAAAGAGAATCAATTAATTTCGGATTAATTTGAATTTTTTCAATTAAATAAGGGAATTGATTCTATAAGATATAATAAATGTAATGTACATAGATACATTATAATATATAGTTAATTAAAAATATGATTTATAATTTATACTATATATGAGATAAATAAATATTTGAATGAAATTCAAATATTATTTATACGAATAAGATTAATATAAAACTACAGGTTAAAATTAATGTGGATGATATTAATATTAAATCTACAAGTTATATGACAGAATAAAGTATTTGCATAAGATTCAAACATTAGATAATATGAATGAGATTCATATTAAATCTATCTATTTAATTTAATATTAATAAGATTCATACAAAACTATAGGTTAAGTTAATGTGAATAAGATTTATATTAGAACTATAGTATATGAGAGAAAATACATTTGAATATGATTCAAATATGACATTAATTAAATATATGATATTTAATTAATTTATATTAATTAATTAGATTAAATAATATGAATTTAATTTAATTTAATATTAATTAAATGTTAATGTTAACTCCATAGTAGTTAGCAAGGGAGTTAACGTGAAGATAGGTGAAGTTATCTCCCCTCACATGGGTGATGCACATTAGAGTTTTGTAATATTAAAACATAGAAGACTGGTTCTTCTGTAGAAAGCTTTCACTCATCTTCCCCTCTATAAAACAAAAGTTCTTTCCTTCTCCCAAATTTTCTTCCCTTACCAAAATCAAGAATCCCACACATTCTTGGTTCTTATTCCAGAGAATAACAAGGAAGGCACAATCGTGGGGTTCCCGTATGTTAAATTCGATGAAAATGCTCGTGGAACGAGGTGTTCATGACAAGGAGAGGAAAACATTGATGATTGTTTTCAAGGGTTAGTGACAGGCTCAAAACATACATCGTCAATATGCTTCAAACTTGATCAAAAGAAAATTTATATATACCTAACTACTCTTACTACTACTGAAACTTAGAAATAGTGGTAAACCCAAGTCGATCCCTAGGGAAGCGCGATTTGTTTCATTAAGTTAATTTTCTAACTAGAGCGATAAATGGGGGCTTTTGTGTGGAAGAGATATATGCGTGAAATTAAAATAAAAAGGTAAATGTAATCTAGAATAGGAGTCTATCTAATTTCTAGAGTAAAAGAGAGTTTCCTATGCAATTTTTTTCACTAGGCCTATACCGAATCTGTCAATCCCTCAATCTATTAGATCTAATAGCCTAATTAGACAAATTCGATATTAAACCAAATTAGCCCTAATTCAATTTACAATTTTTCATTCTTAGCGACATGCAAGTTAAAATTGAATTGTATTATGAAAGAGTTCAATTGTTGAGACATACTACAAGCCGGAAAAGCTATATCTTATAGCATGCTTTTTTGGAAAAGATTATTTTAGGGATACATGCATTTGGTTAGAAAAATTATAGACTTTACACATGCGATCCTAATATGCACAACTAAATCCATCAATATATGCAAAGGCTATAACGATCTTGTAAACAAGAATTTCAATAAACTAATTGTCAGATCAATTTATAAAAATTTTATTAAGATTCAATCAAATCATTCCAAAGAGTTCACAACAATTCAGTTAAATTAATGAAGTAAAATAAGCTCAAGCATACAATCGAATATTCAACAGCCTTTTACATTTTTCTTTACATTTTGTTATGTAACTACTCGTATCAGAAAAAAATGTATAAATATGCATCATTTACAATTTGTAGAAACAATTTTACAGAAGCTTACAAGAAAGCTACAAGATCTGTAAAGAAAAGTGTGACTTAGTGATGACATGCAGAAATGCATGTCATCTTAGGCCTTTTACTTAAAATTATGAAGGTTGTTAGGTAGAATATGTGGCAATTGTGCTAGGAATTCACGAGAAAGTGAGCTTGCGTCGATCAGTATGTTGAATCTCAGCTAACCCGTTATTATGCGTTATTATGCATTCAATGTTCTATTTTTGTAGCTAAAACAGGAAATGGACGCAAATGTGGAAACCGGACCATCGCATAGACGACCGCATGCAAAGAAACACTCCATCGCAAAGCCGAACACATCGATCAATGCATGGATGTTGCGGTAATTAGCCGTATGCGTCCATCGCATGGGAGTTGCACTCATCAAGCGGTTGCGGTCATCGTGCAAAGTTGCGGTATTAAGTGAATGCGGTCATTAAATGATTGTGGCTACGCGACAATGCATACTAATGCGATCAACGCAAGGTTGGTGGAATGAATACATCAACGCATCTACCTCGAGAAAAAGCAAAAGATGATGCTGACATTTCACCAACCACGCCGTTAGTGGTAGACTTACAAAAAGGACTAATGCGCCGAACGTCAGACTCAGAGCAGTCCAATTAATGCGGTCAGCGACCCAAGCTCTATAAAAAGAAGCCGATGAGCAGAAATTCAAGTCATCTGATGATAATCCTTGTGATTCGGGGATTTTCCCTGTGATCCAGACAAACTGCGTGAGAAGATGGCTGAGAGTTCTTCACCTCCTTCATCCATTCTAACTGACGACAAAATGGATCATGAGAAGAGCCCTCGACCAGAGCTAGATATCGAGAGAGTCAGCTCCTCCACCTTTCCATGGCACCACCAGCAGCCTTAACGCACATTCGCTAGAAGCAAGTCTTTTCTTCCAACCGGTCATTTCATTTCCTTTTTTTTTCTTATGTTGTATTATATGACATTTTATGATTAAGGAATTAATGCAATTTTTTTCAATGTATTTCTCTGTGTCCTTCGACTCCATCTCCATCTTCTTTGCTTAGCATCTTTACTTTCATTGCAATACTTAGTTGGATTGCATGGGTATCACATACTTAGTCATGTGGATTAGGGATATAAAGCATGTAGCAACCCACCGAGAGGTGTACGTTGCGCGAGTGTGTGAGTAATCTTATTTGCTTAGTGTAAAGCTGCTGCAACGATCATCTATAGGCTAACGCATTGCTTGTCTATGAGTAAAGTCAGCAGCAACCAAATCCCGATCGGAGGCTTGTGCTTGCCAGCATATGGATGTGGTGGAAAGGAAAGCTTCCCTCTCAGGCTTGCTTTCCCGATAGAATTGACCGTTTGCATAGAGCTTCAGCTTCGGGAATGGGATGAATTTCTTGCTCGAAGACTCACTTTTCAACCTTGTCTCATAGTTCTCCCAGATTAACTCTGTAAAGTCTCTTCAGACCAGCCTCTCTCCCTGTTTCAGTATATTTTTCAGGGAATTTGAGGAAACTATTTATAGGTAAGAACTTAGCTCTTTGAATTTATGGTCCCCACTGTATAATTATGATAATTCCTGCAATGGCGTAACAGAAAATTCATTTCTGTTCCACGATCATCTGTCAGAATTGCACAACAAAAATCTGTACACTTGTCAGAATCGCCCGCAAATGCATTGCTCTTCACATCTTCGATCGATCGCCGCATGCGGTGTTGTTTTTTATTACCACATGTGGTTGAAATGCGTTGATTGCTAAAGCTCTTGATCGATTGTCGCATGTGCCGTCATTGTGTTGATCATCTCTTCATTCTTGATTGATGGGCGCATGCGATGTAGATGCATTGTACATTTTGTCTTCAAGTCATTAACGCGTGCAGTGACCTATTTCCTGCAAAACAGAGACTTAAACATTCTATTTCGCCATCGCAATTGTGTTATTGGATGCGTTTACGACATTTCATAGTTTTCGTATTTCTCAGCCAATTCTTATACTATCGACGCAACTTTCCTCTCTTTTTGACGCAATATCTAAATAAAACAGCATAAATAACTTGTATTTCTACAAGTTATCACACCCCCAAAATTAGATATATGCTTGTCCTCAAGCATATCTTTAACTTAGGCAATTTTGCTCAATTCCTATCCTAACTTTGCGTTGATTGGTTGCTCCAAATGCTCCACCTTTACAACATTACTTAACAACGCAATTTCTTTCTATCCTTTAACAATTCATCAACATGCTCTACTTTATTCTTTTATACAACAAACCTCTACCCAAAAATTTCCTTCTTGTTTTGAGAAGAATGTTTACCTCTTCTTGCAAAAACAATTAGTTGCGTCTTTATGCGATGGTCTGGTTTGCGTCATCTTATTAGAGACTGTTGATTATGGTTACACCCTTCGTTTTGGCTTGCTCCCACGGGTGTCATACGAGCATCCAACTACAATTGTGTTCCAATTTCAACTTCAACTCTTGATTTTCAGTTAAGTCTTACTTTTGCTGGTCAGAGGAGTTGTCTCTTATATTCTTATATTCTCTCTTTTTTTTTCTTTTCATATTGAGTCGATCTTGGAAACCTACATTCGTTCTGACTTGCTCCCATGGGTGACATGCGAACATCCAACTACGATCAGGTTTCTTTCACGACTTAACTCTTATCTAGTTGGGATTTTCCCTTGCGTTGACATTGGAGTTTTTATGAAAAAAAATTTTCTTTTTTTTTAATGAACGCATTTTCCTAATGATGACTGCATCCGTTTGATCGCATCTGCTCAGACCTTCCCCACCCCCAAATTTAGAGATGCGCAAGGTTCTCATTGCATTGTTTTGGACAGAAAAGACAAAACACTTAGTCAAAATTTTGAAAAGAAGGTTTGAGTAGAGTCTTGAAATAGAAAAGGTAAAGCAGTGCTATTGCTATGCATTATCTAAGTGTTAGTCAGAAAGTGCAAAGTGTAAGAAATGTTGCTAAGGGTATGCATACTACTCATCATGGAAGCTCAATTAATAACGCAAAATAAAAGACAAGGAGTATCGCAATGATGACAAGTAAAGAGGCTAACACATATGGAAAGAATAGTTACTCAGTTGTATTAAAATTAACTAAGTATACAAAGAATTACAATCATTGCAACACAAAATTTAAGCATGTACAAAAAATCAAGGTATAGCTTCTATACATTAAAAAAAATAGTAATGAATGAAATAAAAGAATGGCCGCAACGAAAAATTTCAGATTTATTGAGAAGGTGGCACACCCCCAAATTTAGAGTTGCGGCGGGGCTCTGGAAGAGGATTTTGTGGAGGAACTTGAGGAGCTTCTTCAAAATGCAAAGGTGCCATGGGACCATGTAAATATGTTGTCAAAAAGTTAAAGTATTCATGGTTGCGCTCCGCCAATTGTCCCTAGTTCAGGTGGATCGTGAAAATATTGCATTGAATATTGATCAGCACTTGCCGCGTCATCGCAATACTGCGTTGCACCTCTGCGTGGCTCTCTTGTAACTCCATTATTCGTTGGTAGAAGAATTCTTGTTGATGAGAGAGAAGAGAACGCATCTCTGCTAGGTCAGCAGCAAGTTGCGGTGGTGGGATGCGCCTGCGATGTTTCACCATCAATGGTTTGAGGTTGAGCAGAAGTGCCTTCACCCAAACCGTGTGGGTCGTCAATGTGCAGCGATGGAAGAGAAAACTGTGGTGGGGATGGAGGGGAGGAAGATGCTACTGGGAGTGTGTTGGGTGAATCGGGATCAAGGAGGAGATTTGTAAAGTGTTCAGAGAGTGGGGAAAGATGTTCTGTAGGTGGGCTTGGAGGGCAAATAACTAAAGGTAAGGGGTCCAATGGTATTTGGTCTTGCGTTGATTGCTCTTGGAATTTTTTCTTGCCTTTATCTTTGCGTTTCTTCTTTTACTTTGGCTGCTGTGGCGCATTCAAATCGATAAGGGGCCGTTTAAGTTGAAGTTCGGGGCAGTAAGGAGAGTCCTTGAGAAGCATTCTCAAGATCTTTGTGTTGATGAGACCTGGACTTCTGGCATTGGCTCTTCTTCAATACCTACACCCATAGAGAGGCATAAGCTCGAAACCGTCCAAGGAAAGAAATACTGGCCTCTCACACGCCCCACAAAACCTCGAATTTTCTTTGCGATCAATTGGCCCACGTCAATCGGAATACCGCACGCTATGCAATATACGACCATTACTCGATCCCTTGAAACTATTTTGTCATGCAATATAGGGATGAGTGCCTTTTCACCAAGTAAACCCAAAGACGCGCTTCTAGAAGCAGTTTGTTGAACGCAAGGGTCTTAATGCCTTTCAAAGATACCAACCACTGAGTGCCCAGCCACGTTAATATTCTCAGCGCATCCTTCATTTGCTCTTCTTGGGGATCATCAATAATTTTGTTACCCGGCGCATCCGGAATTTCCTTCATTTTACATAATTCGTTGATGTCCCATGCGTTGAATGGCATTGTCCCCCCTTTCATGATCACCGCATCTTTGGTGCCATGAAGTCATCCATTATAAAAAGCTCTCACTTCCGTCGGAATTATGATGAATTGGCACTGGCAGAATGTCTCCCACCCATGCTTCAGCACAACACTTGTAATTAAATCCAGCATAACACAGGAAAGAACCCCATCTCCATCATCATGTCGTCATTTTCCTTCTTCTTTGATGGGCGCCCTTTGGTCAACGCAGGCTCGTTGCTTCCAACTTTTTCTTTGCCCTTATCTTGTGCCAACGTAAGGCGGGACTTTTGTCTTTGTTTCCGTTCCCGTTCCTTGCACTGATCTTCTTCTTCCCTTTTCCAGTCCGCAACTTCTTTTCTTTTAGTCTCTCTAATGCGCTGCACATTTGCTTTGCACCGTTTCTCTTTCTATTCCTTCATCTTCTTTTCTTCCTCTTCTTTTTAACTCATTTCTTTTTCAAATTGCTCCAAGGCCAGCAATATGCGCTGTTCATCCTCGAGCCTTTTTCTCTCTTCTTTTGCCGAAATTGCGTTGTTACGGCGCACTTCCTCATCTTGGAGTTTTCTTTTCAAATTTCCTGCTACTATGATTTGTTGCGCTCATAACATCTTTTCTTGTTTTTCCTTTTCTTCTCTTTTTTCTCCTTTCCTTCCCTTCTGCTAGACTTTGGCAAAATTGTGCGTCGCTTGTTGACCCTTCCGGTGCATTCTCCTTGCGACGCCGCATTAGAGGGGTGATGTCTGGATCCTCTCAATCTTCAGTCGCAACCATCCTGATATGCGTTGATGCCTCTTGATGTTGCACTGATTCTTTTTCTTGCGTTGACACCCCCTCTTCCACCCTTGTGGTGGTGGATTCTCCATCGACATTCGGGCTTTCAGCCTTCTTCCTCTTTTCTTCCTTCTTCAGGCGCTTCTCTTCTCGCCTGTGCTTCTTTTTCTCACTCGATTTCTTTTCATGCTTCTTCTTCTTTCGTCGGGCCTCTTCATCTCCTTCTGCCCGCTTCTCCTTGCTCTTTCATTTCTTCTTCCCTTTAGCCATTTCCAGTAGCTTCTTTGCTTCCACCTCCTCCAAAGCAACCCTGATGGGTCCCTCATAGGATTCTGTTTGAACAGTTTCCTTAAGATCTGAAATGGCCAGGGTGCTTCTCCGCGAAGCTTCTGCCATCTCCTCCTCCGAAGGCAAGGGCTGATTAACAACTCCAGCTTCGGGTAGCCCTCCCTCCTTCTCCATGTTGCTCAGGATGCTCCCAAACACTTCTTTGTCATCTCTTCTTTTCTTCTCACTTTTCGATGATAGTGCTGGGAGTGGGGCACTCTCCATGCTCGACCCCTCTCGGATTTGGAGTTGTTTGGCTACAAAAGTTTTTCGCCGAGGTTTTTCGACAATTCTTTGGATGGGCTTTGGTTGGGCGGCGAGGCGGCAGCTTGCTGCGAGGAATGGCGCCTCCCTTGTGGTGACTTATTGCCTATCTAATCTGTTAAATTTTGCTCAAACCCTGAATACATACATATCATCGTTATACAGACATATTAACTCAGAACTTAACACATTTACATTATAGGGTTTTGCAGCATTATCTATATATGACTATTACAATTTAGTGAGTCTCATCTAGAATACTAGTCACTAGACAAACATGTGTACAAACTAAAGGTCTTCAATTACGCTTCCTTCAACCTGATTCTTTGAGTGGCAGAGCAACAGCAAAAAAGTCTTTTGGGAACTGACCACTACCTAAAAAGGAAAACATTTGAAAACATCAGCTAGAAGCCCCGTGAGTGACTTAATAAAAACATAAATCTCATGCTTAAACTGAAAGCTTAAAAACATAATACTGAAATTAAAATACACCAAGCAAATGTGTACATAAAACCTTTAAAACCATTGTAACTGAAACTTGAATCTTAGTTAAGAATGAACATTCATTGCTTTAATTCCCAACGCCAAGCCATGGCCAGATGAGACCTCTACTTCGACCTGTTCATACTGAACTATGTCTAGGGGAGGTCCCTACATCGATCTCTTTAAATGTACCGAAGGGCATCTCAGGCAACTTCCTCTAAACATAAACATCATTATTCCCTAGTTGAGAACGACCATATGTCGCTCTAGCTCCCAATGTCTGTTACCGATCAAGAGACCCATACTTCGACCTCCCTTTGCTGGTATATAGACTATAAGACCCATACTTCGGCCTCCCTTTGCTGGTATATGGCCTAGGAGACCCATACTTCGGCCTCTCATTAATAATTACCTATGTGCACATGGAGTTTCTATGTACCGTCAATACCTTAGGTACATTTATGTTATCGGCCAAGAGACCCATACTTCGGCCTCTCTTTGCTGGTTTATGGCCTAGAAGACCCATACTTCAGCCTCTCATTCAGAACTACCTACGTGCACATGGAGTTTTCTATGTACCGTCAACACCTTAGGTACATTTATTTAGATACCTTCCTTACCTTCAGTATCTAGCTCACTTAAGCTATCAAGTTCTCGAAGAGCATTAAAAGAATAGCTCACAAATATAGTATAGAAAACTCTTTAGGATACTTTCTCTTCCTTCAGTATCCCTTTTCATTATGTTTAGGAATATCAACACATGTACTTTGACAACCTTAGGTATTTAAAACATAGTACATCAAGCTTCATTCAACCTTAGCTTTAACCCTAACACATGCTTCATACTTTGTGAAATAAGTTGGCTTAAAACATATTGAACTAGCTTGTAAAAACCACTAGCATGCGTTAGACATGGAAAACATACTTGGAAAACCCAAACATTAGTAAACATCATGAAAATGGAGTTACTAAAACATACTAAAAGTATTTGGACAAGATAACATATTTAAATCATGTAAATTCCATGGAAAACATGCTTTACTTAACATGTGAAATAGCTTTAAACATATGTTGCTTGGCACTTCATATAAACACTTAGCATGAGGAATAACTTCAAAGAAATCATGGTTTCTAAATAATTAAAGCATTAAATTATCACATAGTCAGTCACAGCTTGTTAGACTCTTAACGGGTTATACGCCTCTCCTAGCTCTTCTTGGCATGAAAGAACATAATTCCTGGTTAAACTACTAAGAATTCTTAGCAAAATACCTCAAATAGTTCATTTACTAATAGAACATTCATCAACAAAGACAACATTACTAGCGAGATACTCATCATGAGTGAATTCTTCCTCATGAGCGAGATCCTCATGATCCTCATGAGCGAGATCAAGTTTTCCTAGAAAACTTTCATCCTAGCGATACTCACCTTACCAGCGAGATTCAGCCCAATTTCTAGCAAGATTTTCTTCTTGAGTGAGATTCTCAGCACAAAATTAGCGAGATCCTCATTCTCCATATCTCGCTATAACTCTCCACGGTAAGCTTTTGCTTGTTCTTCCCAAGCAGCTGTCTGTTTATGCACAGATTCTCAATTTACAACTTCAAAAATTCATAACTCAAAATTCAGACCTGTTTTAAAGAAACTTCCTTCTACAAACATGTTGAGAATTGAGTTAACTTCCTTATCTTAAAATTTCAGCCAAAAATTTCTTTATGGTTTGGCTTGTAGCTTCTAATTTTCACCTCGAGTCCTGATTAATCTGAGATTCTACCTCTTCTAAAAATTCCTAACTTTTTGTTCTTCTTCTCCTGCAATATTTCTTCAGCAAGCCAACCTCGAAAACTAGATTCTCCCAGCTTTCAAATGGCACCAATTTCACTAAATTTGCTCATGTAGATTGCCGAAACAAAACTTTCGAATTTCCTCTACCTTTTAATCTTCCTGTCGCCTCCCGAGTTCAAGGATTAACTGCCACGTCACCTCATATTTAGTTCCTCCAGCCAAAGCCAATAAATGGGCTTCCTTATTTAATATATTTTCCTTTTCTTTTCTCTACAACTCCTATAAATAACATGGATTTTCACTTATTAGACATTTAATATATCATTTCTTTGGCTAAACATACTTGTCTAGGAAATTTAGAATTCGGGGTTTACACTTAGCTTCCATCCCCTATCCCTCCTAAAACATGGCTTCATTTAACTCATTAAAAAACATCACATTACTTACTATTATTGTAAATTCCTAAACTAATATGATACATGATATAGGGGTCGAGGACTGGCTGTGAAGTTGTACAAAAGAATCAATGAATGCGATGGCAAGTCTTGTGAATGAAGCAGAAAGAGAAAGAGTAAAGAGTAAAAACCTCGCAAGTTCGTCAATCGCGTTAAGGACGCAACTCAGGTTCCGCTTTCCCTTGGTGTACACCTTTTCAGTGATCGGTCGTGTTCCCATACGTCTATGGTGAAACGGAGATGAACGTGATGAACGCAAGGTTGTTTCCATCTCTGGAAATACTTCTCGTTTTAGTTAACGCATTCTTCCAACCTTCTCTCGATAGGTGGAATAACATCTTCACTTCTGCTCTCACAGGTGAAGATGTCGTCGAGCATGCTTTAGCTAAACTTAATTGATTCCTTGACACATATTGACTCAATCGCTTAATTCTCGCTGTTTACCCCGAGGATTAAGAATACATCATGGAGAAAATGGATGATAAATGTATGGAAAGAGACAGAGAGATGATAATGATGACGATGATAACATTTAATTCTAAAATTAAGCGTTTGATACATGTTTGTGAATGAGGGATTAAAGAAGATGAACACAAAAGATGAATTAGAGAATAGAAACAAATACGGAAAGAGTGTTAACGTCTTGACACAGATCTTGATCGGAGACTTGTGCTTGTCGGTGTATGGATGTGGTGGAGAGGAAAGCTTCCCTCTCAGGCTTGCTTTCCCGGTAGAATTGACCTTTTGCACAGAGCTTCAGCTTCGGGAATCGGAAGAATTCTTTGCTCGGAGACTCCCCTTTCAGCCTTGTCTTGTAGTTCTCCCAGATTTACTCTGTAAGTCTCTTCAGACCAGCCTCTCTCCCAGTATATCTTTTAGCGAATTTGAGGAAGCTATTTATAGACAAGACCTTGGCTCTTTGAATTTGTGGTCCCCACTGCATAATTATGGTAATTCCTGCAATGGCATAACAGAAAATTCCTTTCTGTTCCACGATCAATCCGTCAGAATTGTACAACAAAAAGTTGTACACTTGTCAGAATCGCCTGCAAATGCGTTGCTCTTCATATCTTCAATCGATCGCCGCATGCGGTGTTGTTTTTTATTACCGCATGTGGTTGAAATGCATTGATCGCTAAAGCTCTTGATCAATTGTCGCATGCGCCGTCATTGCGTTGTTCATCTCTTCCTTCTTGATTGATAGGCGTATGCGATGTAGATGCATTGTACATTTTGTCTTCGAGCCATTAACGCATGTAGTGACCTATTTCCTGCAAAATAGAGATTGAAACATTCTATTTCGCCATCGCACTGGTGTTAGTGGATGCGTTCATGACATTTCATAATTTTCGTATTTCTCAGCCCATTCTTATACTATGGACGCAACTTTCATCTCTTTTTGCCGCAATATTTTCGTATTTCTATAAGTTATCAAGGGTTATTTGCTAAGGGAAACTTTAAACCAAATCACTCAAAGGACAGGAAACCACATAATTCAGAAGAAAACAAGCCTAAACAGAAATTAAAATGTAAATATTACAAAAAGAAAGGACATTTAATCAAAGACTGTTTTATTCTTAAAAGGAAGAACTAAGAGAAAGAAAAAAACTCCAAAGGTAAACAGCCCAAAGCTTCTTTGGTAGAAGGTTCTTTTATCTACTCAAATGCTTTAGGAAAACATGATTGGGTCCTAGATTCTAGATGCACTTATCACATGACCTCTATGAGACCATGGTTCAGCTCCTTTAAAGAAATTGAAGGAGAAATGGTTTATATGGGAAATGTGATACATGTTCCACTTTTTAAGAGGAACCTAATTTCCTTAGGAATGCTTGATGCAATTAGGTGTGAATATAGGGGTAAAATAGGAACCCTATAGGTGCTAAAAGATTATAAGGTAATACTAGTTAGGGAAAAGTTAAATGACTTGTTTGTGGTTAAAGGAGTTGAAATGATGATAGGGGCATATGTTGCCACCACAAATGAGATCACAGAGGCTGATGTTTGGCATAAGAGATTGTCTCACATTAGTGCTAAAGGCTTTGAAGTCCTATCTAAGAAAGGGATTTTACCTAAAGGTCTCTCAGAAAATCTAACTTTTTGTGAACATTGTGTTTTAGGAAAGGCCACTAGGCAAAGTTTCACTAAAGCACAACACACCACAAAAGCTATCCTAGATTATATTCACTTAGACCTATGGGGTCCAGCTTTTACACCTAGCCTAAGCGGCTCAAGGTATTTACTCTCTTTTACTGATGACTTCTCTAGGAAAAGTTGGGTTTACTTCCTTAAAACTAAAGGCCAAGTATTTGATATGTTTAAGGAGTGGAAACTCATGATATAGAAGCAAACTTCTAAATAACCTAAGAACTGATAATGAACTAGAATTCTGTAGTGAAGAGTTTAAAAAGTTCTGTAAAGAAACATGAATAACTAGGCATAGGACTATTAGATTCACTCCTCAATAGAATGGAGTTGCTGAAAGACTTAATAGAACAATTATGGAAAGGGTTAGATGTCTTCTTTCAGATGCAATTCTTACTAAAAGGTATTATGCTGAGGCAGCAAGCTACACTATTTTCACCTTAAATAGGTGTCCTCATTCCTCCCTAATCTTTCTAACTCCTTAAGAAAAATGGACAAAACATCCACCTAACCTAGAAAATCTAAGGGTATTTAGATGTGTTGGTTATATTCACCAAAGTCAGGAGAAACTAAAGTCTAGGGCAGTGAAGTGTATGTTTATTGGGTTCTTAGAAGGTGTTAAAGGCTTTAAAATGTGGAATCTTATTGAGAAAAGATTTGTTGTAAGCAGGGATGTTAATTTTAGAGAAAAATAAATGTTTATGCAAAAAGAAAGGACAACCTGTGAAGTTTCTAAAGGCCCTAGTACTGCTAGAATTGAGATGAAGGCACCTAAAGATTCTTCCACTAGTCACAACCCTACTAATGAAACTGAAGAAGAAGAAGAGGAAAACTCAAGTGAGCCTACTCAGAATACTGAAACTCTACCTGATTTAAGTCAGTATTCATTGGCTACGGATAGACAAAGAAGAGTGATAGTTCCTCCAGCTAGGTATACTGAAACTAATTACATGAACCTAGTTCTAAATGCCATAATAGCTTCTAATGACCAAGAACCTGCTACTTTTGAAGAGGTAGTGAACTGCCCTAATGCTTGGTCTTGGATTCAAGCTATGTGTGAAGAAATGGAATCACTCACTGTCAATAACACCTAGGCTCTAGCCTCTCTTCCTAAAGGAAGCCTATAGCTTCTAATTGGATATATAAACTAAAGGAGAGTTCTACCAAAGAAGAAAAGCCTAGGTACAAGGCTAGGTTAGTGGCTAAGGGGTTTACCCAAAGGGAAGGCATAGACTACTCTGAAATATTTTCACCAGTAGTAAAACAATCCTCAATTAGACTTTTATTATCTCTAGTTGCTCAGTACAACCTTGAACTAGATCAACTAGATGTTAAAACAGCTTTCCTTCATGGAAATCTAGAAGAGGTTATCTATATGGTTCAACCTAAAGGGTTTGAAGAAAGAGGAAAGAAAGACCTTTACTATCTCCTAAACAAATCTATATATGGTCTTAAACAATCCCCTAGATGCTAGTACAGAAGATTTAATGATTACATAGAGAGTATTGGGTTTCAAAGAAGTACCTATGACATTTGTTCTTATGTTAATTCAACAACCTATCAGGACAAAGTCTATCTACTACTCTATGTTGATGATATGTTACTAGTTGGGAAATCTAAGGAGGATTTAAAACATGTCAAAGATCTTCTAAAGGGAGAATTTGACATGAAGAACTTGGGTCAGTCTAAAAAGATTCTTGGGATTGAAACAAGTAGAGACAAGGCTTCCTCTATCCTCACCATTAGTTAATTAAACTACTGTGAAGAGATTATTAACAGATTTAATATGTCTAATGCTAAACCTATCACTATACCTATTGCAAGTCATTTTAAACTTTCTTTAGAAAACTCACCAAAGGAAACAGACATAGAAAATTTGACTCAAATGCAATTAATTCCTTACAACCAAGCAATAGGTAGTCTAATGTATCTAATGATATCTACTAGACCAGACCTATCGTACTGTACTAGTCTTGTCAGTAGATACATGTCTAACCCTGGAAAAAGGCACTGGGAAGCAACAAAATGGATATTAAGATACTTAATATGTCTAAACAATTAAAATTAACATATCAAAGTATAAAAGAAACAGATTTAGAGCTATATAGATATGTTGATTCAGATTTTGCAGGTGGCCAAGACAAAAGAAGATCATTAACAGGTTATCTATTCTTATATGGTCCAAATTTATTATGTTGGAAAGCAAATCTTCAGTCAATCACAGCCCTATCAACTACTGAAGCAAAATATATGGCTTTATCATAAGCAATATAAGAAGCATTGTGGTTAAAGGGGTTGATGAAGGATTTTGGTATCAATCAAACAGTAGTAAAGATTTACTGTGATAACCGAAGTGCCATTCATCTATCCAAAAACCCTCAATACCACTCAAGGACCAAACACATAGATATTAAATATCACTTTGTAATTCACAGAATAGAACAAGGTGAAGTCGAAGTTTTAAAGGTTCATACTAGCGAGAATGTCGTTGATATGCTTACCAAACCAATTTTAAAGCTCAAGCTCGCTAGCTATCTTGGTCAGATGGGCTTCCAACTTCTTGAAAAAGGATGAAGACATGTCAAATCTGGAAGGAGAAGAGCTTGCATGTTGAGCTTAAGGTGAAGATTTGAAGTAAAATAAGCTCAAGCATACAATCGAATATTCAACAACCTTTTACATTTTTCTTTACAGTTTGTTATGTAACTACTTGTATTAGACAAAATGTATAAATATGCATCATTTACAATTTGTAGAAACAATATTACAGAAGCTTACAAGAAAGCTACAAGATCTTTAAAGAAAAGTGTGACTTAGCTCTTGAATAAAATTTTCCACCTTCCCATGGATGTAGACACTGTATTACCGAACCATATATATCATTATGTAGATCTTCTTCTCTTCTTTCTCATTACAAGATTGCATGTTCTTCTTCTTCTTCATTCTTTCGGCAATCACACGAAAATAATCAGAGAGAAAAGTGGTAACAAATTTTTTTCTACAAATAGTAGAGAGAACGTGAGAGAGAGAGAAAGTAATTTGTCTGAAAATAATTTCCCATTAGAGCAGAAAGCATTTTCATCCATCAGGCAGAAGATAATGAATTATTCCACGTGTTGCACATCAGCTGGAAGATCGTGGAGTAAGCAGAACCAAGTTTTCAACCAACCAAATTAATTTGGGGCAAAACAACTTGGGTTGATCACGGTTTTGATCAGCAAAAAGGGCTAGCTTCATCATTTGGACTTTTATTATTCAAGAATATCAAGTGTGCAAGCCCAACAATTAATTAGAAACCCTTCAAGAAAATAAACATAGGGCTCTTGCTAAAAAGAAATTAGAGAAGAGTTATCTCTTAATTCATAGACAAATTCGAGATACACATCCAATCCGCCGATTACAATCCAAAATAAAAAGAAAAACTAACCCAAAGACACTGAATTATGAAGGAAAAAGAATAAGAATGAAGTTAACTTCGGCCTCCATCAGTTTAGCCCCCAAAAGTTAGCATATTTATACCTAAAGACGAAAGAAGTTATTTATAGAAATCTTTGTAGCATTGCAACGCTCGAAAAAAAAGGTCATGAGCGTTAGGGAAACATTACAACGTTGGCGTTGCTGCCAACTCGGAGAGTTGAAATGCTAGAAGTAGCATTGCAACGCTCCCCTGCACATCAAGCTACTGCCTTGCAGCATCAAGCGAGCGTCGGGGCTTCATATAAGGTGAGCATTACGACACTGAAGCAGGGGCATTTTTGGTCTTTTTGACTTATTTGAGGCCTAAATGCTCAAATCAACTCCAAGTTTCATCAAATTAACCCCGATTAGCTCCAAATCACCAATTCTACCTCTTGGTTGCTTAATACCTACATAATAGAGAAATAAACACGTAAAATCCGATAGTGAGCCCAAATTAAGCTAGGAATAATAGCTCTTTTTTAGAGCTATTAAACACCCCCAACTTAATTCTTGCTCCTCCCGAGCAAGGTAGAAATACACAATCAATTAGCATACAAAACAATTAAAGACAATGTAGCTTAATTCGTAATGTTGTTACTCCAGCCTCAACAGTCAAATCGAATGAAATTTGAAATTAAGAACAAAAATCAATTATGATCAATCAATGAAGCACAAGTTTAAGAACAGTTCTTAGTCTATTCATGCATGAGTAAGCCTAGAGTTTTGCTATTTAAGCTTGCATGCCCCGAAAAGTTTTATAAGGTCCTCATCCCATTTTCCCCTTACTCTTGTTCGATTATCAACTTTGGACATACCAAACTTGCAAAATGAGGTCAACACTAAGACAAGGGTGCATAGACACATACATAAAAAAACATAAAGGGCATTTATTTTACCTAGAGGGCAGGCTTTCACACTCCACCACCAGGAACCTATCCAAATGTTTCTCATGGGGCACTAACTAGAAACGGTAGAGGTAGCTCTTTTCACCTCTATCCATGCACACACGCACACTATTTTTTGCAGGCAAACCAGCTTATGCCTCATTTTTTTATTTTTTTTATTTTTTTCAAAATTGCAACTAATTTGCTTTTCTTTCTTTTTATTTTTTTTTAGTTCATGGTAGGCCCTATTTTATCCACTTTGTCTAGTTTTGCTCTACGATAAGTATGGTTACTCCTAAGTCAAAGGTGGATCTTTCGGGATGACAATAAAAACTCAAACCAGATAACCCAATTCTAAGCATGCAATGTTTTAATTTTGCAAAATAATGACTTCAAAATGCATGAGAGACAAGAAAAATTTTTAAAATTGGTTTAAAATCATGATCATGCTTTCTTAACGTGTTCCTTCATGCAAATTTCATTACATGTAGAGTGCGTCATTAACTATCATGATAACAACAGAGCAAACGAGCTAACAAGGCAATCACATCACACAAGCATAGTCCACGCACAGCACTCAAGAACCCAAAGCTAATATAAAAACTACCCAACAGGTATCCCACCCTTAACTTAAAATGATACATTGTTCCCAGTGTATCTCAAATATAGCTCAAAAAAAAAAAGAGAAAAAGTTGGTGGTTGGGCTCGCCTCTAAAAAATATGCTACTCTCCTCTAGGTCGTCCCTACAAAACAAAAACAAAAATAAGGCTAATCTAGAAAACAAATAAAGAAAGCAGTAAATTTTTATCACCTAGTTCCCTCTAAGAAGTGCAAATTTTTAACATCGATTGCTCGACGTGACCTGTCCCCTATCAAGGCACGAAGAAATTCTTGTATTTCTCTGGTTCTTTCTTGGATGAGTTGATATGGTCAGGTAAGCCATAAGGGTTTCCATCTTTTGAAAGGAACCAAACAGGTCATATTTTGGATTTTTAATTTTGTTTGAAAAAAGGAAAAAGAAAATAAAAAGATTTAAGGACTAACTCGACTGAAAATAAAGACTCTGACTCAACTGACTCTTGAGAACAAGAAGAACAAAACTAAAAAATATACGATATACGGGACGATAAAACAGGGTGAGGTTTTTCAACCTCTAACTCTATCACTTGGAAATTGACGGGTTTAGGCTTAGATTCTCCATAATACTCACAAACTGGTTCTAAACATGGCATACTATCCTCCAACTCATCCTCAATGTCAACATAGATTACCTCATCACTGCCCGCCTTGGTGATGGCATAAGATGTGTGTAACAGGGGGTCACATCATCTCTCAACTGAATCAAAAGATTGAGTGACTGAGTCTCTCAAACTCTAAAGATGAGTTCCAACCTCAATCTGAAAACTAAAGCTCTCCTTGAGGTCGCGGATCTCCTGCTAAAAAACAATATTGTTAATTGCAAGTTGTCTAATCACGTCTTCTAATGACATACCTAAGTCAGCGGTGTGAGCATGCATCATCATGTTGGACATGGTAGAGTGTGAACCATAGTGGAACTGGTCCCAGCCTAGGTTTTCATAGCCATAGTATTCCTCCCATCTAAGCCGATGGAAATCGTCATCTATATAACTAGAATACCCTCCCATGGAGTAATCTCATGGCATAGGGCTCTACTGCAGACTTGGGCATGCTTACTCAGGTTGATCAATCCTACATGCTTGCACCTGCTGCGAGTTACCTGCAACCAAATGACTAACCAAAGAAGTTAACTCGGCAAGTTGACGTTGAAGGTCACTAAGCCGAGATGCTCCACTCGATTGTCCACATCCTTGTTGATGATATATGTCCATGCTTAGAATACTAACACAAAAAGGAAAACAAATCAAAAGCAAAAGAATCCTCTAACTAGAAATTTAACTAACGAAACGTTAATGGCTTCCCCAACAACGACACTAGTTTTGGCAAGAGCTCGAAACTTACATCGTTAATAAGCTTCAAACTTGATCAAAAGAAAATTTTCATATACCAAACTACTCCTATTACTATTAAAACGTAGCAACAGTGGTAAGTTCGAGTCGATCCGCAGGGAAGCGCGATTTGTTTGGTTGAGTTAATTTTCTAACTAGAGCGGTAAATGAGAGGGTTTTGTATGGAAGAGATATATGTGTGAAACTAAAATAAAAAGGTAAATGTAATCTAGAATAGGAGTCTATCTAATTTCTAGAGCAAGAGAGAGTTTCCTATGAAATTTCTTTCACTAGGCCTCAATTCATTACATTAAATGTGTCAACCCCTCAACCTATTAGAAAATCTAATAGCCCAATTAGCCAAATTCAATATTAAACCAAATTAGCCCTCATTCAAATTATGGCTCTTCCTTCTTAGTGACATGCAAGTTAAAATTGAATCGTATTACAAAAGGGTTCAATTGTTGAGACATATTACAAGCCAGAAAAGCCATATTGATAACTTGTAGAAATACAAGTTATTTATACTGTTATTTAGATATTGCGGCTAACAGAAAGAAAAGTTGTGTCGATAGTGTAGAAATTGGCTTAGAAATGTGAGAATTATAAATTGTCTTCAATACACCCACTGACACCATTGCGATGGTAGAATAGAATGTTTCATGTTTGTTTTGCAGAAAATCAGGTCACCACAGGCATTCATGGCTCAAAGACAAACTGAACAAGAATGAGAGACGATAAAACGCAATGACGGTGCAAGCGATAATCGATCAAGAGCTTTGCGATCAACGCAATTTTAACCGCACGCGATAATCAAAGACAACACCGCATGTGGGCAAACGATCGAAGATGCAAAGAGAAACGCAATTGCAGAGGATTCAGACGCATGTACAGCTTTCAGTTAATTATAAAACCGGTCGCATATATCACAAAAGTAACACATTAACGAAAACAATCCCTGTGTTCGACCTCGGATTATTCTGAGAAACTTGTGTTGAAATTATACTTGGTTTCAGCAAAAGGAAACTTGTGATACGCATTACTCCACTGCATACTACAAGAATATAGTTAACAACGCATATATTTAGAAGTAGTAATGCATAACACAACATCCACATTCCATTTCCATAATTACGTCATCAAGTTTATGGCAACATGAGCTTGTCATTCATTCATCCATATTGATAAATCCTATGTCATCACATATCTTATAGCATGATTTTTTTGAAAATATTATATTAGGGCATACATGCATTTGGTCAGAAAAAGTCTAGACTTTACACATGCAATCCTATTATGCACAACTAAATCAATCAATATATGCATAGGCTTTGACGATTTTGCAAACAAGAATTTCAATAAACTAATTTGTCAGATCAATTTATAAAAATTCCATTAAGATTCAATCAAATCATCCCAAAGAGTTCACAACAATTCAGTTAAATTAGTTAGAAAACCTTCAAGAAAATAAACATAGGGCTCTTGCTCAAAAGAAATTAGATAGGAGTTATCTCTTAATTCATAGACAAATCTGAGATATACATCCAATCCGTCAATTACAATTGAAAATAAGAAGAAAAACTGACCTAAAGATACTAAATTCTGAAGGGAAACACAAAAGAATGAAGTTTAGCCTCCATAAGTTCAGCCCCCAAAAGTTAGCATATTTTGACCTAAATACAAAGGGAGGTATTTATAGAAATCTTTGCAGTGTTGCAATGCTAGAAACAGCATTGTAACGCTCGACAAAAAAGGCCACAAGGATTAGGAAAATGTTGCAACGCTGGCATTGCTGCCAATTCAGTAGTGTTGCAACACTCCCCTGCACATCAGGTTACTACCTTGCAGCATCAGGCGAGCGTGAGGGCTTCATATAAGGTGGTCATTGGGATGCTAAAGCAGGAGCATTTTGGTTTTTTCGACTCCTTTGAAGTCCAGATGCTCAAATCAACTCCAATTTGCTTCAAATTGACCCCGATCAGCTTCAAATTGCCAATTCTACCTCTTGGTTGCTTAGTACCTACAAAATAGAGAAATAAACACGTAAAATCAGATAGTGAGCCTGAATTAAGCTAGGAATAATAACTCTTTTTTAGAGCTATCGGTTAGTCTTCTAATCTCTCTATTCCTATGTACAACATGTTTATTTATATGTATGCTTGTTGTAAAACTCGAGTTTTAATTTCCTTACTTAAGTATGTTTAAGGAAAGGACTGGATATTAGTAAGGTTTAAGGCTGATATTACTATTATGTTATTAGAAGTTAATGTGAAATTGTAGGAAAATGGGTAAAGGATAGGGAAATGAAGAGGGAAATGTTTAAGTATGAGAAACTTGGCTCTCGGGTGCTTAACAAGCTAGCCTTCCAAAAAGAAATTTTGGTTAACTATTGGTCATGAAAAATGGTGGTTGACCATCGAGTAAGCACAAGGCAGGCATCGAGTAAATGCCATCGAGCATCGAGTATGTGCGATCGAGGAAGGATCATGCATCGAGTATGTGTGTTAGAGGAAGGATCGTGCATCGAGCAAGAAATCGAGCATCGAGTATCCCATCGAGCATCGAGTTTTCCCGTCGAATATTTTCCAGAATACCATTGAATTTTCTATCGAGTATTTACCAAGATACCATCGAGTTTTTCTTTGAATATCGAATTTTGCATGAAGCGTTCAGCTTTAAACCCTAAGTACTCCAGACAATTGGCTTAATCTTGGCTCTTAATCTCCACTAGCAGGTAAGGTGGCTTAAGGAGATTTCATGCAGAAGGTTGGGTGGTGGTATAAAAAGGAAAAGGGGAACTTCAAGAGCTTATTTTGAGAGTCTAGTTCCGAAAGCCAAGCAACTGCAAGGAAGTCTCAGCGGAAGAAGGCTGGAGAAGGAAGAAAGTAGTAAAGGGTTTCGTTTTTGGGTGAATCTAGGCCATCGATGAAGAATTTATAATCCAGACTGAACCACATGAAATTTCAAGCTAAAAATTTAAGGCAATATTGTTATCACCTTTATAAGTAAGTTTGTAGAAGGAACTTTTGCAAGATAAGGTCTGGGGTTGGAGTTACATATTTTGGAAGTTAAACCTAGAAATCGTTATACAAGTAGGCAGCTGTTTGATTTGGGGCCGATGGTGAAGATTTAAAGCTCCAGAGCAAACCACAAAAATTCGTAGGCTAAAATTTTGAGGTAATGTTGTTAACCCAATTCTAAGAAAGTTAAGTATTTTCCTTTAGTTGAGTTTTGGAATTCTAGTTCTTTATGTTAGAAATTGAATCTGGAAAGCCTAATGTGAAAGGATTAATATGAGCTTAATTCTGAAAGTGAGTCTAAAGGGGAGACCATGGCTAGCAATTAAAGTATATTGATATGTTCACAGGGTTGACATTAATAGAAGAAGCTCATCAATCTTAAAAGGATTTCCCAAAGACTGTGAGTGACTCTAATGTCTACAATGTTTATGATTGATTTAGCAAGTTATGCTTTATTGAAAGTTACTTATTGATAGCAAGCCTCAAACGCTTTCCAAGCTATTTACCTTATTGTTGTTGATGAATGCTTGATAGATTAATAACTTATAAAGTATGGATAGGTATGGTCCAGGCATGATGTTCTTAAGTGATTAATGTCTAATGCTTATGAAGTATGTTTCCATAGGCAAAGCCTAAATGGTTAGCACATGCTATTAGGAAAGTTAAGTCTATAAGACAAAGTTAAGTGTGATGTTTATGTGAAGGACTCCTAGTAAAGTATGTTTAGCTCAATACCTCAAGGTGGTAATCGAGCTTAGAGACGATTGATGATAGGATCCTAGCTACGTATACATAGGGCCAGTGGGACTGGGAAGATGATGGACAGAGGAGCCACAACCCAGGAGATGAATTCAAGTTTTAGTAAAACTTGTAATGAAGAATGTTATGCGTTGAGTTTGCTCCGCATTAACAAGAACTATGAACATTGATAAACCATGTGATTTCAATGCTAATTGATGATAAGTTTATATGTTTTCAAGCAACTAAGTTTCATAGGATTGCTTAGCATTTTCCTCAAGTATGTACTTGTTTTATCGCGTGCCAAGGTGATATGTTAGTTTTATTTCAAATTAAATATTCTATGTTGAAGCATGCGTTTTAAAGACTATAGCTAAATTTCTACAAAGTAAGCTAAAAGCTATGTTCAAAAAGATTCATAATATGTATGATTTTAAAGCATGATATGTTTTTAGTCGGATACAAAAAGCATGGAAGGTGTCTAGGAAGTACCTAAGGTGTTGACGGTATTTAGTAACTCCACGTGCACGTAGAAAGTTCTTAATGAAAGGTCGTAGTGTAGGTCTCCTAGGCCATATTTCAGTAACCTAAGGCTGAAGTATGGGGCTCTTGGCCTGATACAGATGTTGGGAGCTTAAGCGATGAATGCTCGTTCTCAACTAAAATTCAGGAAGTATTCACAAAATGTTATTATATTTTATGCTTCAGGTTTTATGGAAGTTGTTTGATGAGTTATAGTTAAAGACATAAGTAATGGTCAAAAGTGACACACCTTGACTAAGGTTATAGTGAAAGTTGGGCCAAAGGGTCCCTCTCTCAACCAAGTTTTAGTTCAGTAAGGTTATGCTCAAGAGCATACCAGAGAAGTCGCTCTCTTGTAAAGATGTTTAATGTGGAAGCTGAGGCTTAAGGGCCTCCCAGAGCTAACGTCTATGATGCCTATGTTATGTTTAGTTATGTGTAGAGAAGTTTTATGTAGATACTTGCTTGACTAAATTCTCAGTTTCCAGCTACGGTTTTCAGTTCATGATTTCTATGTTAAGCATGTTTGATATGTATGTGTTTTATGTTTCAAAGGTTAGTCACTCACTGGGCTTCTAGCTCACCCTGTTTATATGTTTTCTCCATAGGTAGTGGTTACTCCCTAGAAGACGACTCTGTTGTTACTCTGCCACGCAAGATCAAATTGTTAGAAAGTTTAACTGTGGGTTATGTATAAGTAGTATGCATGTATTATGTCAATAGGGACTAGTTGAGTGTTGGGCTCACCGATTATGTAATGTATATAAGTTTTATTAATGAAGAGTAGTGTAGAACTCTATTAATGATTGTTATTTTCTTAAGTATATGGTTGAGTATGTATGCATTTCAAGGTTCTAAGATAGGTTAAGCAGGTTAGTAGGCAGTAACTGCCAGCGAGAGGGTTGGTAAGTAACTGCTGCAGTCACATCTCCTTGTAGGTTTAAAGGAAAATCTAAGAGTGGGTGTGACATTTGTCCTATATCATTCTGTATGTTTTCTCTATTTTCACCGTTCCTAATTTCGAAAGCACACGCCTTTACGCAAATCCATTAAGGAATTCGATTCTTCAATTATTACCAAAGGCAAATCTTGTTTTGAATTTTTTTTGTTTTGGAATGAAAACTAGAGAAGAGGTGGGTATCTTTCTATAAATGTGATGTATGGGTTTTCAAAAATGAATAATGTCAAGTTTTGGCGCTTAGATTTACTATTTTAATGTTGATTAAAGTTGTAAGGACCCATAGTCTTGGGCATTTAATTCTTTCTATCAAGTCTGTAAGTTCGTGTCAATCGTGGAGCAAGAGTTGCTGAGGAGATTGATGCAAATCGGAGCAAGAATGGACTCAGAATGAAACAGAAGTATACGTTCTGGGGTAGAGTCTAAAGGAAGAGTATTGCAACACTGTCCTTTTCGTGGTAGTACAGAAGGCCCAGCGTTGCAATGCTCAGATAAAGCATTGCAACACTCCGGGCGTGTGACGTGCATGTGCAGTTAACTTCTAGATCATGAGTTCGAGCCTCATAAGCAGTTTTAGAGCATCTTTTGCTTTATTGTCGTTTTTAATATCATTTATTTGTTTTTTTAATTAATTAAATTAACATAAATGTTGTATTGATTTAATTAATTTTAGGGGTGCCAAAATTTGGTCTATTTTTGCTGTTTATTTGATTTTGCATGTTATGTATAATTAAATTAATGTTTTAAATATATGTTGCATAATGTATGTCATATAGTTTAAAATCCCACCTTAGGATAAACATTTTCATGTATTATTTTAATATAAATGTTATATTATATGATTGTATGATATAATAAACATGTGCATGCATCATATTTAATATAAATATTATATTATATAGTTGCATGTTATAATAAGTATGTCATGCATTTTTTTTTTTTTGTTAATATAAGTGTTATATTACATGCTAGCATGCTTATTATTATTTTCATTAGTACTAATGTTCGTTCTTCGTGATGTGTGCTAGAAGTGTATTATAAATAAAGATGTAAAGCAAGATTGGTGTGAATGAAGATGAAGGATGAATCATTTCTCTAAGTGAGAAGATTGGATGATGCATTGATGAGTCGCATTAAACTTTCTATAATGAATACAAGCTTTTCCTAAATCAGATCCAAGTATAAATCTGATTCAGGTTCCTGGTAAATCCAGGGTCGAACACAAGGATTTATGTTAGACTAACGCAAACCTTGTGTCGTAGCAATTACAGAAATTTATCTACACTACTCTTACTGCATGCATACAAGAAGACACAAGAATTCAAGTGAAACACTAGATTTAATGAATAAATTGTGCTAAGTGCTAGAGGTATGTGTTGATCCAAGTAAGATGAACATGTGTGCAAGAGTATGGGTAAAAATGAAGTTGATAGGGATGCTTGTTTACAAACCAAATGTATATAGATACGTTAGATTTCTATTTTTCTGATTTTTTATTCAACACTTCTCAATGTGAATGTCATATATGCTCCTATTTCTAGGGTGCATACGTTAGTTACAGAAAGTAGTGAAACCCAAGTATTTTTATCTCTAAATCTACTGTGCATTCTGACTCAATGCATTTTTAGTTATCCTATTCTCTCGAATAGTTTTAGCTGAGTTATAACTTCAACCAAAAGATCAAAATGATCAAAGCTTTAGAAATTAAGCATGCAACGAGTCATAAATGCGTCTATCACACAATAGAATGTAAGCAGAGGAAAAAGTGATGAAACAAATGCATGATTTAATAAATAGCGAAACTGTCTTGACAATGATAACACTTAATCGCATGAGATGGAAAATGGAAATGAAGTGAGAAAAGGAAAGAATCAAGCTGCAGAGTTCAATCTCTTGTCCTCTTTAGCTTAATCCAAATGCGTGTACAACTAATTTGGTGAAGAAATGAAGAAGAATTCTCTTTTGAGCTTGGTCTCCTACAATTCTCTTTGATCAACGATGATAATGGTTCTTTCCCTCCAATGTCCTTCTTGCAGCAACAAAGTAAATATGATCTAAGTTTTAAAGCTTCTATCTAAATCATGTCTTCCTTTGTTGCAAGTCTTCTTATTTATAGGTATTTTTCTCAGCAATTTGTGATAGGACAACATTAATTTTCATGCCTTGATCAACACCTGCCAGTTCAGCTACTTTTCAGACACCGACAGTCAGATACCCATACTTGCAAGTGGTGATTTGACAGGAACAGCACAAAACAATGTATCTACTCCAGACATATGTCTTTGTGTTAGCTTGGCCTGCGACACTTAACGAATTTTCTTGAAATCATGCGATAAGATACGTTAGTGAAGCAGTTACATCAAAAAATATGCTTTTGTAAAGACTAGGGGTGTTTGAGGAATTCCATGAGTTTTTCTTTAAGACAAATGTATTATTATCATTAAGAATCCTAATTGTTCCAACTTTTGAGAGACGATAACTTGTATTTCTACAAGTTATCAATTAATATAAGAGTTATATTATTTAATGAAAAGCCATGATCATGCATCATATTTAAATATAATTATATTTAAAGTTTAGGTTAATCCCCAACGTATGTACATGCATGTTTATACTATAATTTGCATGATTATAATATAAGTATTATATTATATATTTAAATGTATGATTAAAAGCACGTTTAACTATATAGTAGTTCATTAACATTAATATAAGAATTATATTGTGTATGTTGATGAATGTGATATGCATGAGATATGGTTTTATTAATTAGTTTATAATTGTTATATTTAATTAGTAATACCATGAGATTCATATTGTTCGACTACATGCTAGCCTAATGCGATTAGGATAAGGTTAATTAATTTGTTTTAAATGCTTTAAAACTGTTTTAATTAATCTTCAGATTTTATTTCTAATAAGATTAGATTTAAAATAAATCTTTTATTTTTTGTTTAATATGATTAAAATGAGAAAAGAAAATATTAAATTTATAAAACATTTGCCTATAAGGGATCTTTGTCTAAGGAACGTTATGTCTAAGGAATGGGATATTTAAGATGACGAAAATAGAACACCCCTACCTGGGAACCGACCTGAAAGGTGAATTAGCCAAATTTTTTATAAACATGCAATAAATGATTACAATTTATTAGAGTTTTTAATAAATGATAATCTATTATTAAACTATACATTATATTGGAAAAATTTAACAAGAATTAGATGAATTTCTTAGCCTAATTTACCTAAGTAATGAACCCTCGATTGAAAAATACTTAATGGGAGGAAAAACGATATATATGATATGTCTTATTCCCCTACATTTTCGAGTAATTCACATTGTGAGATTCATGCTTGGCTTGAAGCGCCTTGATGTGTCTCTCTATGGATGGTGTTTGCATGGGTCAATATCAAGGTGAATTAGAGAAAGTATTATAGTAAGTGGGTGAGGGACGTATGTCAACACATCCTGCGGTCTCCATCGTTAGTGGACAATGTGAGATTCATGTTTGGTCTCGAGGCTTCTTCGATGCATCCCCCTACGGATGATGTTTGCATGGATCAATTTCAAGATTAACTCTTGAAAAAGATAGGGTTATAATTTTTGTTTTCAGCATTGTTCTTCCCTATGAAAGATTTATTGGGGAAAAGATTCTAAATTCCAAAATTATGGGTTACACTTACAAAGTGGTTAATGAAATTCTGACTATGGGTGTGCAAAATTCAGTCCAAATTGACGAACCAGATCAAATCAACGGGTTCGATCCAATTATTTCAAATTTTATGAGTTTTTTAGTTCACTATATTGAAGAACCGGGTTGTTTGGTTCGATTCTCAGTTCAGCAGTTTAAAAAACAAAGAAAAACCAAATCGAACCAAATTTAATATATTTATTATAATGAAACTTGTTTGGGGGAAAATAATTTGTTTGCGTTAATCGATATGTAATGATCATGCATTAGTCTGACGAATATGCAGAATGCGTTTATCGTGTATGCGATGATCATGCATTCCTGTCACAAGTTTTCTTGCTCTCTCGCCAAGTATAACAACGTCACAAGTTTCTCGAGATGATCTGAGGTCAAACACAGGGACCTGCAATTAAAAGATGAAAGTAATGCATTTGAGGCGAAGAATAAAAATAAAAAGAATGAACCTGATTACCTAAGCACTACTCCTACTCCTATCTAAACAGACTGAACAATTGAAGTTTGACTATGAGAATCGGTAGAGATGCGGCAATTGTTAATGCGTAATGAGATACATAGAGAAGTAGAGTTGTGCAGGAGATATCACCAAGTCCTTAAGTTTGGTTACAAGGTTAATCCCAGCTCGCTACACTAACGTCACACACCTCTCGGTGGTAAGCCACATGTTTTATATCTCTATAACGCATGGTTGCGTTGAGCATTAGGTTATTCCTATCTCTAGAAATACTGCTTACTTTGCTTAGTGAGTTTCACTACTTACCCTCTCGAGCAGTTGGTTATAGCTACTCTGCTCATAGACAAGCATTGCGATAGCCTCACAAACTGGATTGACTCACTATATCGCACAACGCACACCTCTCGGTGGTTTGCTACATGCATCATATCTCTATGTCGCATGATTGAGTATGCGATAACTCTTGCAATCTGCATTTAACTCATTGCGATGAAGGAAAAAGATGATAAAGTAGAAGAAGATGATGAAAATTGTGTTGAAAGAATTAAAGAGATTTATTGATTACAAAATGTATTAATGTCTTAAGCCAAAATGTAATACAATACAGAGATGAGAAGAGAGATGGATGGCTAGATGTAGGCAATCTCTTGCTTCCATCATATGTGTGTCGAGGCTGTCGGTGGTACAATGGATGGGCAGTGGAGTAGTCCCTCTCGAGATCTATCTTCGATGAAGCTCCAGTCGTCAATCGGAGGAGGTTGTGGAAGTGAAGAACTCTCAAAAGACTTTCTTGCTCATGCTCTCGTCTGTGATCACAAGAATCTGCCCAAGGTAGAAGTCCCGGATGCTTGAATTTGGACTCCAAAGCTCTACTTACAGAACTCAAACGCCGACAGCTTTGATAATCCCGTTCTGAATCACTGCCATTACTAACGCGGTAGGTAAGAATGGCATCATGATCTTATCTCTTTGATACTCTCGAGGTATGCGTTCATACTTGCTTCTTTTGCGGGATCAACGCATCCCACTTACTCTTGCTATCATCTGTAGTTGCGACATTTCATGCGACTAACTTTCCTTCATTGAGATCAACGCATGTGATCAACTTTACGATAGTTTCGGATCAACACGTGCGCTCGACTCCTACAACAACTACAAAATAGATATTTTTGACACAAGATAATGCATGATATCGGGTTAGTGGGGATTTTTAGTGCTGATCAATGCAAATTCATTATTCCACATGAATTCTTAACAATATTAACGCATGTTCTGCTCATCAACCCTCATAATTCTAAGTAAAAAGCTACAATAGCTTATATTTCTACAATCTATCAGTATCCTATACAAAGAGTTTGTATAAGACCGGACCACGAAATGATTAGTCTTATTATATAATAATGTTAATAATAAAGACTTACATTTCACCAGGATGACCATAGGTGACATGACCTGAATCCTGAGTGAGTTGTGAACTCCTACTCATGCAGGCAGTCATTTGATTTATACGGGTGAGAATGGCCAGATTGCCAACTCAATGCCTACCATTTTGGGGATTCGTCCAACTAGGGAGCTGGGAACACAACTACACAAGACGAAATTCACTCATTCCCTGATGTCAGGGTAAGTAAATAAATTACTCTCTTAAAGGCTGACTCCGGGACTTGAACAATGTGGTCTTTCCCTCTTTTGGCTCAAGAAGGACTTGGTCATAGTTGGACTATGGCTTATTGTTGATTAGAGGAATCAGTTGTACTTAAGGAGTTAGATGTAACTATAGGGACAAAAGGGTAATTTTGATCCAGCTATACTTACGAGCAATTTGTAAAAGGTCACCACACTATTGACTAGTTGTATCTAATAGACATAGAAATATATCTGTAGTGTGAAGAATGTAGTTCTCGGTCTTTAGTGAAATGACCGGCAGTTAATGGATGTTGGGTAATTTAATTAAAGAACTTAATTAATTATCTAAGTACCATTGAAACTTCAATCCACAGGCCCATAAGATCCCCTCTGTAGCTCAACAACGAATAAATCGAGAACTAATTTTATATTAATTCGAATTATTCAAATTAATTGAGAGAAATTAATTACATATGATATAATTATTTAAATTAATTATATGTGATATAATTAATATAATGTATTACATACATTATAATATAAAGTATTTTGAGAGGAATTTCAATATGATTCAAATATTGATTATATGAATGATATTCATATAATTAAATTTAATATAAATATAATTTATATCAAATACAATAAATAGTTTACAGGAATTAAATATTTGAATATGATTTGAATATTAATTCTATAGATGAGATTCATATAATTGAATTTAATATAAATATGATTTATATTAAATGTCATGCATTATTGAGATAAAATAAAACCATAGGTTATATTGCATTCGATACAATATAAAACTATAAACTTATGCGTTATATTTATATAACATATAGTATATATAATGAGGTAGTTATATATATATATATATATATATTAATTAATTAAATTAAAATAATTTTAATTTTTAATTTAATTAAAGGGGGAAGTTACAACATCTTCCCCCTAATTTCTCTAAAAAACAGACTTGCAGTGGGGTTGGTTGGTTGAACGATTCATTCTTCATCTTCTACCTCTATTTTTATAGAGAAAAGTTCTCTCTGAGAAAAAAAATCCTCTCAACCACTTCTTTCCCTCTTCCAAAAATTCAAGCAAAGCACACAACTCTTGCTTGAATTCATAATCTTAAGAGAATATAGAGGGTTTTCAAGTAGTAGTGCCCAATTGGGTTTTCAAAATGGAGTCTGAAATGTTCGTGATTTAGATTGAAGGACCATGGAGAAGAAGCTTGGCTTCATAGGCAAGTGTTCTTTTTCCTCTAATTCCTATGTAAAAGCATGTTGTAAATTTTTGTTTTTAATGCATAATCTCTGTTTTGATCTGTAATTTTATCAACTCCGTGAAACTAAAAATGGAAACAATCTTCGCTTCTGCTGAGAAACCTTCGTCGGTTTCCCTTCAAAAATGTCGTTTATTTATGTTGAATGTGGTGCTTTTATCACCATAAGAGAAATTCATATCTCCATACTTTATTACTAAATAATTCATAGAGTATGAATGACTTTGATGATGAGGCATGTTTTGAAAAGTTGTTTGAAAATATGTTCAACTTTAAATAAATACTTTTTTTTTTTTTTTTTGTGTGTGTGTTAGAAGTTAACATATCTAAATACTAAATGGAGAGAGTGTAAGGATTAATGAATCCAAAAAGAAAGAAAAATTATTTTCTCCTGAAAGGATACTTGCCTTTTGCATTTAAATGACAGTACGGGTAATTATCTAAGAGTTAGAGTTAAATTATTATTACCTATCAAAACTCTTACTTTTCATGCAAGAGTGTCATTAAACCTTATTAGATAAGGTTACTTGGCCAATTTTAGAGTTTCGTATTTTGACCCAGGTGGTCTTATGATTGAAAGACTAAGTCTGACTTCATAAATAAGTCATTAATATGATTGATGAGTATTTAAGAATGGAAGTATCTTAACCTAATGCAACTTAAATCTTATTTTCTTTGAAATGTTCAAAAGGAAATAGACTAAAGTTAAAATTATTTAGGCAAATATATTGTAACATTATGACTATATCATAATGATTAGTACAGAAATTATAATGTAACATGCCTAATTGATAAAGATGAGATAAGATCTCAATTTCAAGCATAAGATACAATTTTGAATGAAATTGTGCTAAAACAGGAGAAATATAGTCTTGTTAAACTTAATACATGTTAAGTACCTTTTGACACATAAACATTACAATCGTGTCAGACTCACTAAGCACATGCAATAGAGATTGCATTTATTTTACACTATTTCCTTCAAAAATGTTTGAGAAACAATTTTAGATTATGAAAATGTTGAAAAACTGGTTTACTACATTTCAATATTTGGGTAAGTTGACACACTTGTGTCAAAGTGGACCCTTGGCTAAATAAATGTTCAAAAGTACATCTAAATGTAGGCAATTCCGTAGGAGTTTATTAAATGGCCTTTTGGACAGTCCAAAATAAAATGATGTATTTGTGTGACAAATACTGATTTCATTTGGAAAGTCAAAATAAAAAGTTGTGGACCTATAAAAAGATTAAGATGTGTTGATGAATTAGTTCCAAGTAAAACTATGTAATAATTAACAAGTATTGTTAACCATTTATTTTCATTTGAACGTCAACTTCTAATTATCAAACAGATAAGTCTTCATCGTATAGAAAAGTTATGAGATAACTCAACTTTTGCAAAGGCTTACTTGAAATCTTCATTATCATATCAGATGACAAGATGAAAGCTTATAAACTTCAAAGTAGTGGGAGAGATATGAAATGACAAAACTTCTACTATGAATTATTGAAAGTCAAAAATTGTCATAATGGATGACAAGAATTGAAGGAAGTTGACAAAAAGAAATTATGTCAAAGTCATAAAACTTGAGATGAAGTAGTGTACATAATCTCAGTCAATTTTTGTAAATTTTCATTGATGGGATCAAACTCAAAAGATATGAATGGATTTACAAAAGGGAGACTTGAAAGTGTATCACTTGGAGATAGAAATTTTCTAAGTAAGACTCTTTGCGTTAAGTGAAAGTCAACGCTGGAATTGTTAAGTAAAAATGGACTGTGAGTCAATTTTCTAACTAGTTTTTATGATAGAGTGTTTATGCATTATTTGATTCATTGTTGCATATGAGATATGTAAAAATGAATAACTTCTTTTATGAAAAAGAGTTCAATGCATCTACACAAATTCAAGAAAAATTTCAAAGATTGAAATGCAAAAGGTTTGCAAAATTGTGATGTTCATTTGAGAAATAAATTTAGAAATTAAGATCTTTGAGAATAGGGGTTTGACAGAGTATCATAACCCATGATTTTGAATGATGACAATATTGTTGTATAGACAAGAAAATGAAAAGTGGAAATTTTATTTGTTTTATATTGAATCTTACTCATTATGAATGATATAGAAATCAGTATGAAAGATTGACTATTTAATACTATAGTGTGATATGTCTAAGGAAAAGTTTCCTAAGACACCTCAAGTGTTAAAGGTATGTAATACTTACATGAGACACAACTAACATTTAATATACAATTCGTTAATTATATTGGTTAAGTCAGTGATATGGCCATTTAGTTCAAAAATTAACTTAGGAATGATGGACGTGTGTATAATGTTTGAGATTTGATCTTTTACGGGAGATATTGTTTCATATTAGATTTAGAGAAATCCATGTTTTATCTTAGTTTGTGTAGATTGGACAATATGATAATATTTTTGCCTATGAAGCAATAATTTGCATAGTCTCCTTAAATATTTGAAAGTTATTTTAGATATGAATTAATCTATTCACTTTATGAAATAATGTGGAGCAAGATAGTAGTAAACCCCAAGTTGTAAGAATAAAACAAAATGAGAGAAGCATCTTGTTGGTGACCAAATGGTTCTTGTTGACATAATGGTTTGGATTATATAAAATGATTCTCTAGACTAAAGTGTGAGAAGATCTTCTAGAATGTCTAGGATTACGAGACATGTCTCTAGTGCGCTAAGGCAAATAGGAGAGGATGTCGAGTATAAAGTATGCCCTAGAATACATGTCTCACTAGCTTATGTCTCACTGACTTTAGTACAAGTGGGAGATTGTCGGGATGTACGCCCTAAAGCCTCGTTAATTATATGTTATTTGAAATAATGGTTGATTATTTTATATATGCAATAATACTTTAAAGAAAGATCCAATGTTATTTTATGTAACGTAAACATGTATGTGGTTGACATACAAGAGAATCATATTTAAGTGATAACCTAAATGGTCGATAATATATGGATAAGGCTGAGTACCTTATCCCGGTGACACTACGGATACGACCCACTTTGTGATTGTTACAATAGTTGTAAAGTATTACGAGTGATTTGATCTTGATCGTTCATATGGAGACATGTGAGTGGAAGTATCTTATATAAAGAGTTTGTAGAAGACTGGACTACAAAATGATTAATCTCTTTTTATAACACCGTTACTTGAAGAGACTTACATTTCACTAGAATGAC
The DNA here is from genome assembly GCF_027475165.1 of Benincasa hispida. NCBI lineage: Eukaryota > Viridiplantae > Streptophyta > Magnoliopsida > Cucurbitales > Cucurbitaceae > Benincasa > Benincasa hispida. Next base: position 75,328,171 of record NC_143489.1, read on the forward strand.
CATAGGTGACTCGACCTTAATTCTAACTGAGTTGTGAACTCCTGTCTATGAGGGCGATCATTGGATCTGTATGGGCGATAGTGGCTAGATTCGTCGACTCAATATGCCTACCATTTTGGGGTTTGTTCGAGTAGGGAGCTAGGAACATAGCTACGCAAAATGGAATTCACTTCTTCTTGTCTTTAGGATAAGTAGATGAATTGCTCCCTTAATAACTAATTTCGGAACTTGAACAATGAGACCTCACCCTTTCACTAGCTCAAGAGGGATTAGTTTGTAGTTATATTATGAACTATTTGTTCATTAGAGAGATCAATGGTACTTAAAGTGTTAGATGTAACTATAGTGATAAAAAGATAATTTGACCTAACTGTAGTTACGAGCAATTCATAAAGAATCGATTTATTGTTGATTGGTTATATCCATGGACACAAAAATATATCTATAGTATGAAGAGTGCATTTATGGGCCTTTACTAGAGTGACCACAATTAATGAATGTTTATTAATTAAATTAAAAAGATTATTTAATTAATCTCGAATCATTTGGAGCTTCTGATCTGTAGGTCCATTAGGTCCCCTTGCTAGCTCACAAAGGGGAAAAATGAGAATTAACTCATTTTGGATTAATTCGAATTGTTCAGATTAAATAAGGGAATTAATTCTATAAGATACAATTAATATAATATATAGTTAATTATATATATGATTTATAATTTAAAATACTATATATAAGAAAAATAAATATTTGAATAAGATTCAAATAATATTTATATGAATGAGATTCATTTAAAACTGTAGGTTAACATTAATGTGGATGATATATATATTAATTATAACATCCTGCACATTTTTATTTAATAATAATATAATTTTCAGTAACTTTATTAGTTGGAAATTCAATAATTGTCCTTAGTTGGAGGGCATGTTTAGAATTTTGGATTTGAAGTATAAGTGTGAGAATTTAAGTGTTGGCGTGAAAATTATTCAAAATTATTCAATTTTGAAATTCCATTTGAAAATTTATGGCAGGAATTAATTTTCTTTGGAAAAGGAAAGGAATTAAATAGTATAAAGTGGAATAAGGAAATGATTTAATTATAATTATACTATTTTCCTTTTTTGTTATTATTATTATTATTATTATCACTTTTTTTTAAATAAAAAGAACCCCCCCCCCCATCTCCCTCACGCACGGCTCCCCCTCTTCCCCAGAAATTTTCTTCCTGCCTTCACGAGCCGCCTCCCCTCACTGCCCATTCCGAACTACCGTCGCGTCGCCTCCCCTCACTGCCATTCCGAACGTCGTGCCGCCTCCTTCACTTCCATTTCGAACGATGCGCCGCCTCCCTTCACTGCCAGATCCGAATGCCGCCGCACCGCCTCCCTTCACTGCTAAATCCGAATGCCGCCACGCCGCCTCCCTTCACTGCCCAGATCTGAACTCGTCGCCACTCGCCCAGTCGTTTTCTCCACTGCCAGATCCGAACACGCCGTCTTCCAACAGCTTGGCCTTTAGCTTTTGGGTAAGATCTATTTTTGGTGGTTGGGTTCTTGAAAGACTTTGGATGCCCACTAAGTTGGATTAAGGATTAAATTAGTCGCCTTATTTAATTTCAGATTTGAACTTGGGAAATCACAGTAGCGATGGTCCAACAGATTCAAGATCGTTCGGCAAGAGTGTTGGTAAGAGTTTTGGTCCTTATTGTCGATTTATGAGCACACTTCGATTACTGAATTAAGTTTGACTTAACATTTGTATGTTTAAGGTTCCAAGTCATCGTCCATTGGGAGTTAAAATCTGTTAGCAGGAGATTTTTGGAGTCGAAATCTTGGGAGTGGTTGTTGATCAAGTTCTTTGGGTAAGTTTTGGGTATTGTGGTTTTGAATTTGAGATTTCATAATTATTGTTGGACTGAAATTTAATGATTGCATTCGTATGTTAGGATCGTTACTTCAAACCGCGGTCATCGTTTGGTTGTCTGAGTTTATCTGTGGAATTTCGATTAAGGTAAGTAATCTTACTACTGAAACTGCCCACACGGCTAGGCTTTAGTTGTATGCTAGCATGATGAGTGTATGTTATGGAAAATGTTAGCATGATGAATGATAGTATGATCTGAACCAAAGTATGTCCTAGCACGAGACCTGAGTTGTTTAAATATACACATAGATACTTGAATGTTAGTATGAGATGGTATGTGTTTCCATATGATTGTATCTAAGCTGTTGATGTTAAGGCATACATGTACGTTGTAGAACTATGATGTTAATGTATACTTGAATGTTGTAGAACATGTTGTTGAGGTATATGTGTATCTGGTATAGCCATGATATCGAGGATTATATGTATGTCATAGATTCGTACGATGATGATTTTGATGTTGAAATCATGTGACTGTCCTTACTGATTAGTTAGATGCCCCTTTCGATTTTGTGTTTCCTTCGGGATTCACCAGTTTGTGATTCCTTCGAGATTCACCAGTTTTTGTTTCCTTCGGAATTCACCAGTTTGTGTTTCCTTCGGGATTCACCAGTTTGTGATTCCTTCGGGATTCACCAGTTTGTGTTTCCTTCAGGATTCATCAGTTTGTGTCTCCTTCGGGATTCACCAGAGGTAGGGGCATGCTTAACTACAGTAGGATAGGATTCAGTCTCCTTCTTGTTTCATGTGTATATGTGCCATAGGTGGGTATCTAGAAGACATAGATGCCTAGCCTAACCCCAGTAGTGGGGTTACTTACTGAGTATTTTATACTCATTTTTCCTCATGTTGTTGTTTCAGGTAAGGGTAGAGATGCACCGACGATGGACAACCGGAATCCGTGATTGAGCCACTTGGACTAGTTTTTATGCTTCTGCATAAAGAGATTTAATGTTCTTTTGATATTTTCCTTAATGATAGTTTTGATGTTCGAACTTGTTAGTAAGAATTTTTTTTCATATTTATTTATTAACCTTTACGATTTATAGGTACCCTAATTTTGTTTTTTGACGTTTGCATTTAATAAAGGGCTTTTGAACTCCCTTATCTATTTAGCATTTATTTCAACATAAAGAAGTGTCGTTTTAAGTGTCATGCATGCATGTATTTTAGTAACGGCCTAACTTAAGTCCTAGTGGGTCGGGTCGTTACAGTTGGTATCAGAGCCCATGTTTTGGGTTCTGTAGACTGATTTACTACGTAAGTCTAGATAGTCCCTGTGGCCCAGTAACGGATTTCTCGTCATCGCCAGGTACATTCTACTAACAAAAGTTTCAATGCATACATGAGAACAGTAATGTAGTGTTTTAAATACATGATGTCTGAGAAAGACCTAGGAATAGTTAGTTAACGTACGAATTTATGACAGGACATGGCACCAAAACCCAGAACAAGAAAGACAGTTGGAGAAGAAAAGCAAGCAGAGAGAGTTGAGAGTAGCCAGACTGCTCTGGTAGCTCCAAATCCGCCTGTGACCCAAGTTGATGAAAAGGCGATGGAGGCCAGAATTAGTGAAGCTATTGCAACCGCCCTAATGGGAAAGCTACAGGAATTGATCCGTAGCACGATGGCAGGGCAGCCTGCCCAGACCCAGGCTTAGGAGGAACCGGTGCCACCCAAGCCGTTATGTCAAACCCGACCGCAGGACAGAGATGTGCAGGGCCTGTCACTTTAGGCCAAACATCTGAGGGATTTTCGTAAGTATGACCCCCGCCCCTTTGATGGATCGTTGGGAGACCCCGTCAATGCAGAGATGTGGCTGTCATCTATTGAGACAATATTCCATTTTATGAGGTGCCCGGAAGAGCACAAGCTTCAATGTGCAGTCTTCATGCTGACTGGTAACGCAGAAATCTGGTGGCGTTCAGCAGAAAAGATGATTGATACTGGTGGTGAACATGCAACCTGGGAACAGTTCAAGGAACGCTTTTATGAAAAGTACTTCTCAGCTAACACCCGATACAATAAATAGGCAGAATTCTTGAACTTGAGGCAGGGGGTTATGTCAATGGAGGAATACGAGCAAGAATTCAATAAGTTGTCTCGCTTTGCCCCTGAACTAGTAGCCACCGAGGCAGCGAGGACCGAGAGATTTATCCAGGGCCTAAGGAGCGGACTACGGAGGATGGTGCATGCCTTGGATCTCAAGACATATGTTGTGGCACTACGGGCCGTTGTGAGGATTGACACCGACTTCCAGGTGGGAGAGGAATACAAGAGGTCGCTCGGGATTGGGACCTCCGCAGGGCAGAAAAGGAAGGTCGAGCACAGGGCTCCTGAACATCAGCAGAGAAGCCAGAACACAGTGAATGTTCCACGTCAGTGGGGACAACAGGGTTCCCAGGCTGTAATTGGCAGGGAGGACAGGCCGATATGTACCACTTGTGGTAAGCAACACTGGGGATGTTGTCTAGCCAGCTCTGGGATTTATTTTTGATGTGGTCAGAAGGGGCATATGCAAGATAGATGCCAGTAGAGGAATGCACCTGAGCACAGGGGCCAGCCCGTAAGCTCATTCCAGGGAGGCTCGAGCCACCAGCAACAGTAGGGAAGGGTATTTTCTACCATTCAGCGTGAGGTCGAGAAGTCAGGCACCGTGGTGACAGGTACACTTCCCATTTTGGGACACCATGCTCTTGTTTTATTTGACTCTGGCTCTTCGCACTCGTTTATATCTGCTGTATTTGTGAGGTGTGCCATGTTAGACTCAGAACCTTTTCCATTTGCATTGTCCGTTTCCATTCCATCAGAAGAGATCATGTTAGCTACAAAAAAGATAAAACATGTCAGGTATAGGTCGTCGCGCATTAGATGTAACCCTGATAATTTTAGATATGCGCGATTTTGATGTTATATTGGGCATGGATTGGTTAGTTGCTAACCATGCCAGCATAGATTGCTCTCGTAGGGAGGTCATCTTTAACCCTCCTACAGGAGCCAGTTTTAAGTTTAAAGGGATTGGGACCATAGTCCTACCCAAAGTGATATCCGTATTGAAGGCCAGTAGGCTATTCGACCAAGGAGCCTGGGGCTTTATGGCCAATATGGTGGACACCAGAGAGAATGAAGCCACCTTGACTTTAGAGCCAGTAGTGAGGGATTTTCCAGACGTTTTTTCAGAAGAACTTCCCAGACTGCTCCAGCAACGGGAGATAGATTTTGCCATTGAATTGGAGCCAGGCACAACCCCTATCTCGAGGGCTCCGTACAGGATGGCCCCGGCAGAGTTGAAGGAACTGAAGATCCAATTGCAAGAGTTGTTGAACAAGGGTTTCATACGCCCTAGCATGTCACTATGGGGTGCACCTGTTTTGTTTGTGAAAAAGAAGGGTGGATCATTACGTCTGTGTATTGATTACAGAGAGCTGAACAAGGTGACCATCAAGAACAAATATCCTCTTCCCAGGATCGATGATTTGTTTAACCAGTTACAGGGAGCTATGGTATTCTCTAAGATTGATCTCCGGTCAGGATACCTCCAGCTGAGGATAAAGGACAGTGACATACCCAAGACAGCTTTCCGTTCGAGGTATGGACATTATGAGTTCATAGTGATGTCATTCGGTCTAACGAATGCACCAGCAGTGTTCATGAATCTGATGAATAGGGTGTTTAAGGAATTCCTCGACACTTTCGTGATTTTTTTTATTGATGACATCTTAATTTATTCCAAGACAGAGGTCGAGCATGAGGAGCATTTGCGGAAAGCTCTAGAGACGTTGAGGGCCAATAAGCTATATGCTAAGATTTCTAAATGTGAATTTTGGTTGAAGCAGGTGTCCTTTCTAGGGCATGTGGTATCCAAAGAAGGTGTCTCTGTGGATCCTACAAAGGTGGAAGCAGTTACGGGATGGGCTCATCCAACCACGGTCAGTAAGGTATGCAGTTTCCTGGGGTTAGCAGGCTACTATAGACGATTTGTAAAGGACTTCTCTCAGATAGCTGCCCCATTAACTCAATTGACCCGGAAGGGAGCAGCATTTGTTTGGAATGAAGCTTGTGAAAATAGTTTCCAGGACCTCAAGCAAAGGCTGGTTTCAGCCTCAGTTCTTACAGTACCGGGTGGATCAAATGGTTTTGTCATTTACAGTGATGCATCTAAGAAGGGTTGGGATGCGTATTGATGCAGCAGGGTAGAGTAGTTGCTTAAGCTTCACATCAGCTGAAGAAGAATAAACAGAACTATCCCACGCATGAATTGGACTTAGAAGCGGTGGTTTTTGCTCTCAAGATCTGGAAACATTACTTATATGGAGAGAAGATACAGATCTTCACCAACCACAAGAGTTTGAAGTACTTTTTCACTCAGAAGGAGTTAAACATGAGGCAAAGAAGGTGGTTGTAACTGGTGAAGGATTATGACTGTGAAATTTTGTACCACCCGGGAAAAGCAAGCAAGTGACAGATGCTTTAAGCAGAAAGGTGGCCATTCAGCAGCTTTCATTACCAGATAGACTCACTTATGCAGGGAACTGGAGAGGGCAGAGATTGCAGTGGTTGTGAGAAAGGTGACGACATGGTTAGCACAGTTGTCGGTGCGACCAAGTCTAAGCAGAAGATTATTGATGAGCATCGAGACGACCCTTATTTGGAAGAGAGAGTTCATAGGGTGGAGCCAGGCCAGGACGGCGAATTCTCAGTTTCAGCAGAAGGTGGCCTCCTTTGTCAAGGGCGTCTGTGCATGCCAACGGTTAGTGACATTAAAGATGAGTTGTTGTCAGATGCTCATAGTTCCTTATTTTCGATTCACCCCGGCAGCACCAAGATGTATCAGGACCTGAAACATTACTACTAGTGGAATGATATGAAAAGTGAGGTTGCAAAGTTCGTCAGTAAGTGTTTGGTGTGCCAACAGGTGAAAGTCCCGAGGCAGAAGCCAGCAGGATTGTTACAGCCATTGAGTGTACCAGAATGGAAGTGAGAGCATGTGTCTATGGAATTCATCGTGGGGTTGCCTCGGACAGTCAATGGTTTTACTGTGATATGGGTCGTTGTAGATAGACTTAAGAAGTTAGCACATTTCATACCTGGAAAGCCCACCTTTTCAGTGAATAAGTGGGCACAGATATACATGAAGGAGGTGGTAAGATTGAATGGAGTGCCCATGTCCATTGTGCCAGACAAAGACCCTCGTTTCACGTCTAACTTCTGGAAAAGTCTCCAAGCAGCTTTGGGGACTCGGTTAGACTTTAGTATAGCTTTCCACCCTCAGACTAATGAGCAAGCAGAGAGATTGAATCAGATACTGGAAAACATGTTGCGTGCCTGTGCCATAGAGTTTTCAGGAAGCTGGGATGCTCACTTGCACTTAATGGAGTTTGCTTATAATAACAGCTATCAGTCCACTATTGGGATGTCACCCTTTGAGGCCCTATATGGGAAGAGTTTCAAGTCCCGATGTGTTGGGATGAGGTAGAAGAGAGGAGGTTGTTAGGACCTGAATTGGTGCAAACCATGAATGAGGAAATACAGAAGATCAGGGCTCATATGCAAACAGCCTAGATTAGGCAGAAGAGTTATGTCGATGTAAGATGTAAGGACCTGGAATTTGAGACTACTGTGAAAGTGTTCTTAAAAGTGGCACTCATGAAAGGTATTCTGAGGTTTGACAGGTAGGGAAAGTTGAGTCCGAGATTCATTGGACCTTTTGAAGTCCTGAAACGAGTTGGCCCTGTAGCTTACCGTTTGACTTTGCCCCCAGCATTGTCTTCAGTTCATAACGTCTTCCATGTTTCTATGCTAAGGAAGTATGTGACAGACCCGTCCCATGTAGTTGACTACGAGCCCTTACAGTTGAATGACAACTTGAGCTATGAGGAAAAGCCCATAGAGATCCTCGCCAAAGAGGTAAAAACATTGCGCCGCTAGAAAATTGCTTTTGTGAAAGTCTTGTGGCAGAACCACTAGTTCAGGGAAGCCACCTGGGAGCGAGAGGATGAGATAAAGGCCCAGTACCCAGAGCTTTTTCAAGGACGAACTTTCGAGGACGAAATTTCTTTGAGGGGGGAGGAATGTAACATCTCGCACATTTTTATTTAATAATAATGTAATTTTCAGTAACTTTATTAGTTGGAAATTCAGTAATTGTCCTTAGTTGGAGGGCATGTTTGAAATTTTGGATTTGAAGTATAAGTGCGAGAATTTAAGTGTTGGCGTGAAAATTATTAAAAATTATTCAATTTTGAAATTTAATTTGAAAATTTATGGCAAGAATTAATTTTCTTTGGAAAAGGAAAGGAATTAAATAGTATAAAGTTGAATAAGGAAATAATTTAATTATAATTATACTATTTTCCTTTTTTGTTGTTATTATTATTATTATTATCATTTTTTTTAAAATAAACCCCCCCTCCCCCCCGCCCCTATCTCCCTCACGCACGGCTCCCTCTCTTCCCCAGAAAATTTTCTTCCTGCCTTCACGAGCCACCTTCTCTCACTGCCCATTCCAAACGACTGTCGTGCTGCCTCCCCTCACTGCCATTCCAAACGACTGTCGTGTTGCCTCCCCTCACTGCCATTCCAAATGACTGCCACGCCACCTTCCTTCACTGCCCAGATCCGAACTCGCTACAGCTCGCCCAGCCAGTTTCTCCACCGCCTGCCGTGCCATCTTCCATCAGCTTGGCTTTTAGCTTTGGGTAAGATCTATTTTTGGTGGTTGGGTTCTTGAAAGACTTTGGATGCCCACTAAGTTGGATTAAGGATTAAATTAGTCGCCTTATTTAATTTCAAATTTGAACTTTGGAAATCACAGTAGCGATAGTCCAGCAGATTCAAGATTGTTCGGCAAGAGTGTTGGTAAGAGTTTTGGTCCTTATTGTTGGTTTGTGGGCACGCTTTGATTACTAAATTAGGTTTGACTTTACCCTTGTATCTTTAAGGTTCCATATCGTCGTCCATTGGGAGTTAAAATCTGTTAGCAGGAGATTTTTGGAGTCGAAATCTTGGGAGTAGTTGTTGATCAAGTTCTTTGGGTAAGCTTTGGGTATTATGGTTTAGAATCTGAGATTTTGCAATTATTGTTGGACTAAAATTTAATGGTTGTATTCGTATGTTAGGGTCGTTACTTTAAACCACAGTCATCGTCTGAGTTTATCTATGGAATTTTGATTAAGGTAAGTAATCTTACTACTGAAACTGCCCACAGGCCAGGCTTTAGTTGTATGCTAGCATGATGAGCGTATGTTATAGAAAATGTTAGCATGATAAATGATATTATGATCTGAACCAAAGTATGTCCTGGCACGAGACCTGAATTGTTTAAATATACACATAGATACTTGAATGTTAGCATGAGATGGTATGTGTTTCCATATGATTGTATCTGAGCTGTTGATGTTGAGGCATACATGTACGTTGTAGAACTATGATGTTAAAGTATACTTGAATGTTGTAGAACATGCTGTTGAGGCATATGTGTATGTGGTAGAGCCATGATATCGAGGATAATATGTATGTCATAGATTCATATGGTGATGATTTTGATGTTGAGATCGTGTGACTGTCCTTACTGATTAGTTAGATGCCCCTTTAGATTTTGTGCTTCCTTCGGGATTCACCAGTTTGTGTTTCCTTCAGGATTCACCAGTTGTGTTTCCTTCGGGATTCAAGAGTTTGTGTTTCCTTCGGGATTCACCGGTTTGTGTTTCCTTCGGGATTCACCAGTTTGTGTTTCCTTCGGGATTCACCAGTTTGTGTTTCCTTCGGGATTCATCAGTTTATGTTTCCTTCGAGATTCACCAGTTTGTGATTCCTTCGGGATTCACCAGTTGTGTTTCCTTCGGGATTCAAGAGTTTGTGTTTCCTTCGGGATTCACCAGTTTGTGTTTCCTTTGGGATTCACTAGTTTGTGTTTCCTTCGGGATTCACCAGTTTGTGATTCCTTCGAGATTCACCAGTTTGTGATTCCTTCGAGATTCACCAGTTTGTGTTTTCTTCGGGATTCACCAGTTTGTGTCTCCTTCGGGATTCACCAGAGGTAGGAGGCATGCTTAACTACAGTAGGATAGGATTCAGTCTCCTTCTTGTTTCATGTGTATATGTGCCATAGGTGGGTATCTAGAGAACATAGATGCCCAGCCTGACCTTAGTAGTGGGGTTACTTACTGAGTATTTTATACTCATTTTTTCTCATGTTGTTGTTTTAGGTAAGGGTAGAGATGAACCGGCGATGGACAACCGGAATCCGTGATCGAGCAACTAGGACTGTTTTTATGCTTCTGCATAAAGAGATTTAAGGTTCTTTTCATATTTTCCTTAATGATAGTTTTGATGTTCGAACTTGTTAGTAAGAATTGTTTTTCATATTTATTTATTAACCTTTACGATTTATGGGTACCCTAATTTTTTTTTTTTTTTTTACGTTTGCATTTAATAAAGAGCTTTTGAACTTCCTTATGTATTTAGCATATATTTCAACATAAAGGAGTGTCGTTTTAAGTGTCATGCATGCATGTATTTTAGTAACGGCCTGACTTAAGTCCTAGGGGATCGGGTCATTACACTAATTCTATTTGTTATATGAGAGAATAAAGTATTTGAATAAGATTCAAACATTAAATAATATGAATGGGATTCATATTATAACTATAGGTTAAACTTAATATGAGGTAATATGAATGAGATTCATATTAAATCTATATGTTTAATTTAATATGAATAAGATTCATATTAAAACTATAGGTTAAATCTAATGTGATTGAGATTCATATTAAAACTATAGTATATGAGAGGAAATATATTTGAATATGATTCAAATGACATTAATTAAATATATGATATTTGATTAATTTATATTAATTAATTGGATTAATTAATATGAATTAAATTAAATTAAATATTAGTGTTAAATCTCCAACAGTTAGCAAGGGAGATAACGTGAAGATTAAGGGAGTTATCTTCCCTCACATGAGTGATGCACATCAGAGTTCTATAATATTGAAGCACGGAGAATGGTTCTTCTATAGAAGGCTCACTCATCTTCCTCTTTATAGAACAAAAGTTATCTCCCTCTCTCAAATTCTCTTTGCTTATCAAAATCAAGGATCCCACACATTCTTGAGAATAGCAGGGAAGACCTGGTTGTGGTGTTTCTGTATGTTGAATTCTAGAAAAATGCTTGTGGAACGAGGTGTTCGTGATAGGGAGAGGAAAGCATTGAAGATTGTCTTCAAGGGTTAGTCTTCTAATCTCTTTATTCCTCTATACAACATGTTTATTCATATGTATGTTTATCCTAATCATTCTATATGTTTTCTCTTTTTTCACTATTCCTAAAACGAATTTCGAAAGCACATGCATTCACACGCTTCTGCTATGGAATTTGATTCCTTCAATCTAGTAGTACGACAAATGTGTTTAAATGTGTAAAATTAAACATTGAATTGATTGAGTGATTAAAAATATGTTTATGAGTGATTTTAATCATGAAAAAAGTTATTTTAACAATATAAAAAAACTAAGAAGTTATTCTAAAATCACTTTCGAACATATCATTGATATTTTGAACATCTTAGAAGCCCATAAAGTTTTTAGATAAAGTCCAAAATAAATAAGAACCGTTAGTACGTAGCCTTATGGAGCTCCATCTTTTGTATACTTTAAGATGTATAATTCTCAATCCCTAAAGGCATGCTCCAATGTTATTGCATTGTATTTGTGATTGGTCCACTTCACCAATTTCTTGATTTTGTTGGCTTGATGATGTTGTCGGATCATCAAGTGGACATCATGAAGTGAATCATATCGTTTTTTTGTTTTTAAATTTTGAATATGGTTAAAGTTCATTAAAAGTTTCTATGCCATAGTTTTTATATTTCTTAATTAACATTTTTAATTCTTAACCAAATATTAAAAATAAAAATAAGTTTTTGAAAACTAACTATTTTTTATTGTTTTTAAAAGCTAAACTTGGATTTTGAAAAGACTCCTAAAAACTAGATTTAAAAAAAGAGAAATAAAAATGAAATAGTGTGTATAAGATTAATTTTAAAAAATCAAAAACCAAAAATCAAAATAGTTATTATCAAACAGAATTTTTGCTATTAAATTTTGGTTTTTGGTATTTAACTTTTGAAAATTAAATTTGTAGAAACTAGTGAGTTTTTTTTTTTATATATAATATATTATTCATAAGGATAGTTTTGAAAACTAAAAAAATATTTTTTTAAAAAAAAAAATTTCTGTAAATTCCAATAAGAATTTACATGTTTATTTTATTAAAGTTAAAAACTATAAATGAGGTGAAAGGATGTACAATTTTAAAAAATAACCTAGATTTTGGTTTTTTGAAAATTAAGTTTATAAAAACTATTTGTATGAGTTTGTTTGTTATATATAATCTATTTTTTATAAGGCAAGCTTATAACAATTAAGAATTTGCATGTTTCTTTTATGAAAGATGAACGTCATTATAAGGAAAATACATGAAAATCAACACAATTTTAAAAAAGTCAAAACTATATAGAAAAACTAAATAATTATTAAAGAATGTCTTAATTACTATTTTATAATCCATTAGATTTCACGAGACCTATTACTATCAAGTTTGATATTATTGTTTTAGATTGTTCTAAATTTGCTATTATTTTGAGTGTGTTAGATTGTCATACATCCAATTATCCCTGATTAGAAATGATACGTCGATTAATCGGGAAGACCTAAAGAGTTATAAAAAGATTGTAAAGATTATTGATATTTTACTTTGATGGAGATATCGAAGAAAGTTTGAAATATAGTTAGACATTTTAAACACTAATAAGGGTATAACTATTATCATTAACTAATCTCCTGATTACAAAATTTGTAAATCATCTCCACATGATTTGTAAATTGATGCCCAACTTTTTCCTTTGCTTTAAAATAATCCCAACAAATAAAAGACTCCTTCAATGTAGGTCTATACCTTTACCAACCTAGGTCCTTGGGTGAGTGATGACTTCAATGCCTTTTGAGTTATGCCTTAAAACTACTAAACAAAGGGAAAAAGTGCCATGTGGGGTGAGATAATTGAAGTAAGTGGTAAGTGAGCTAACATATCTCAAATTTATATTTGATAGTTGAGGTTTCTTTTCAAAGTGCATATGCTTTTTAGAGGAACATTCAACCAAGAAGTGTCATGTCAAGGTGCTTTCACTTAATTTTTTTCAACCTAATTAATCAACTATTACCCATTGAAATCAGTTAAACATCATGACCTAATTCTAATCACCAAATCATCTTTTTCAAGCAAATAAAATAAAATACATTCCCACATTGTTTTTAATATTAGAACCAGACATGCAATTACATAGCATAATCATGATGATATTTCACTCTTACAATTTTGTCCTTGTTTAATCATGGACTGTTTGTTTAGTTGTCTGTTGTAACAAAAAAACATCAATAAAAATTTCATTTACATTTTAAAACTAATAATTAATTAAGAGATACATATATTAATAATCATGAAACATAGATAAAGGTTCATATTTAACCCGACACGCCAAGCCGTCAATATTTGTACTTTTATTGATACAAAAAAACGTAATTTTCCTTCTACTTTGATTAATCTTTGGTTTTTCATTTAGTTAACGGTTATTAAACAACTAAAAGATATTTAATGAGAAGAAAAAGAATGTCAAATGTCATTTTAGACGACCCAAAATAGTTAACTAATGACTTGTCGACAATTTTTTGTCATCAACTATGAGATTGCACAATTTTTTAAAAATATCAACACAAAATTAGTGAAACGATGTTATTTGGTTTTCCCTGCTCTGATTATTTTTTTTTCCATTTAAACGACGTCATTTGACCTAATTCCTTGCTTTCTCATTTACTTTTTACAATTTTGATTGCATCAACCTACCTCTATTTAGTGTTATTAGTTACATTTGGTTTCAACTTAAAAATGTTTCTCTCTAAAATATGAATTATACAAATAGTCTCTCTTGGAAAATGATGCTTGGAGTACTTACCACATTGTTACTTGTTAACGGTGTGCACTTGCACCTGAGACCATTACTTTCTTAGCGCATGTTTTTTAAATAATTATCAACACGTACACATTTTTTGCCATCAATAATAGATTATTAAAATAGTTGATTAGTCATTGAATACTACTATTGATAGTATGTATAATTAATATATCAGTTATAGATCTTAATTTTTTAAAAAAAAAAATCATATTTTCATATAATTTATTTGTCTGAAATATTTATAAATACGGAAACCAATGTTGCCACTCATTACAGTTAATTATCTAAAAAATGGTAAATGTATGGCTTATAAATTTCTTCTTTTTTTTTTCTTTGAGAAAACAAACAAACATAAACAAACAAGCAACGACAATAAACAAACTATCGAATGACATTATTGTGATACAAGTAGAGTATTGAAATGCCTTGAATTTATTATTTGGTATCTTTATGTTATTTACAAATTTGACCCTAGGTTTTAGAGACAAAACTTAAACATCATATTTATGTAACATATTCCATGTCGTGCTATTCTTCTTTGAGATTGGTTACTTAGATGTTGATATATGTAATACATATTTTTTGATGTGCTATCTTGTCTTTTGCGACATGTCATACAACATGTTGTGACATTGTTACATGACAGACAAAAAAATATATCTTCCTTATCTGTCAACATGATTTTTCAGATTTTGTGGTTTGTTGTATTTTTCCTTGCAGAGTTGATTATTCTTTCCATAAAGATATTCTCAAAGCTTCCTATATATATATATATACGGTGGTTTTTTCATTTTTAAGGTTGGCCGTTTTGGAGAATATTCAAGCCATTTTCTTGTGTTTGTGCAGAACATATATGTACAAATCTATGAGATTGTGAAGCTTTTGCAATTGTTGATCTTGAGTAATCCTCTAGATCTTATTGATTTGTTCAAAACGAGTTCTGTTTTTGTGGTAATTGAACTTTGATTAAGAATCTTTGTTGATCTTGAAGTTATGTCGTTGATCTTTGTTGAAGCGTGCTTCGTGGGAAGATTGGTTGGTCTTAGGTGGAGCCTAAGACATCATCTCTTGAGAAGGGATTCTCTAATTTAAGGGGAACCTAAGTTTATAACATGAAGAGCTTTTCACAAGGTGGAAATATACTAGTAGAGAAGGAGTCTTACACTTAGGGAGAGTCTAGGTGATCATTCACTAATATTTTTATACTTAGGGGGAGCTTAAGTACGTTGAAGTTGAGGGGATTTCACACTTAATGGGAGCTTAAGTTTCATTGAGAGGTAGTCTCACACTTAGGGGGAGCCTAAGTGATCGTTCTCTATTTTGGATTATTCAAGTATCGCTGTAATTGTCGTTTATTTACAGATAAGTACATCGTTATAATTGCTTGACTTTATATTAGCGAATATATCTTTCTACGAGCACATTGCCCCTTAACTAGGTAGTATTGCATCAAACTGGGTTACCAAACTCCGTGTTTTATTATGATTTTTTAGTATTTTGCACTTATTTATAATGTTACTGGAAATGTTGTAAAATCTTATATGACAAGTTTGGTCGTGTGTTAGATAACCTATCTTCTCAATTCTCTTTAATAATAAATTGTTTTTCCTTTGCCTATAGACATAGCTAACATATTATTAATGAACCATGTAAATCCTTGTGTCGATTCTCTTTTGCATTACGTTTTCTGTTAATCTTTGATTGTCGATTCTTAATACAGAGTAATCCCCTCGGGATATAAGGATTATGGAAAAGGAAAGAATCAAGCTCCTCCAAAACCTTTTTCGTAAAAGAATGCACTAAAGCACTTTGACAACGGTAAACATGAGAGAAGAAGCCCCCAACTAATCACAATCCTCGAACTTAACCTTACCAATGGGAAAAAAGCGATTTCAAAGAGATCGAAAACTTCGTCGTTCAATAATTTAACAATCTTGAAACAATCATTTTCAACCAGAAGCTTTAAAATATTAAGCGAGGAAATACTCTCAAGACCATGACAAATAAGTGATTGTCATCACTTTCATAAACCATGACCTCACAACATCTAGGGATGAACTTCGATCTATCAAGACGAACACGGGTTAGATGGATCCCGAAGCACCCACCCCATACCACCCAACTTACGATAATGACTCCAAACAACATCTAAGTTCAGCTTCCAGAAGTTCTTCAAGAGAGAGGATGCCACCCGACTAGAGACGAGCATTGAGAAGAAAGGGCTTTCGCAATACCTTTTATAGTTGACCCGTCACACACTAATGATCCTCATGAATAAGTCTTCCAATTGAAGCATTAATGTTCTAAACGTCTATTGGATGCACGTATAACACTAGCTTATTCCTTGCTTCCAAAATCTGTCAAGCAAATGATCATAACTTTATCCAATTCTTGGGGGGAACCATAGCTAACTAGAATCAGTAATTTTGATTATTACTTAGCTTTAAGTTGACCTGTCATCATAAAGAGTATCAACATCAGCGGATAGGAAGCGGGTCCATAGCCTTAGGAGGGGCGTTAGCCTTCTATAAGATTCGCCACAGGATCCTAGAGAACCTTATTTCTCGAACAAATATTTACCCCACCAAAATTTCCACCAAGTATAAAAAGGGTTATGCCTCAAACCTGCATTCAAGAAATTACCAGTTTTAACTTTTATTCATTTACTATTAGATTTATTATTATTGGATAAAATTAAGGAACAAGTTATATTTTGCTTTATTTTCTACCATAGTTAATATTTTGCATGCTTATTTGGTGTTATGCTACCACTGATATCCTATATACAACAGAATAATAACTATATGTCAGTTGCATTTGGATATGTTTTCCATCAATATAATTGTTTTTGTTGTCTATTCAAACATTCTTACTTCTATTATAGATATACCCTAATATTCAGTTCATATTACTAATAGACATGTTATATCGATAACGATAGATATAAAAATAGATATCATTAATAAAAATCTATCAATATCATAAAATGAATATCATTATAATAATAGTATATACTAATAACATAAAAAATAAAAAAGGAATTGCATGTTAAAGATTTTTAGATAAGCATGTGAAAAAAATTAAATAAACGTCACATCTTCAATCTGTTTCGCGACATTTTTTAAAAATATGATAATATGAACAGCTAGATATTAAAATTTTCCAGCATAATACCCTTATTGCTACCTATTAAATCCCTTTAAAATTAAGGTAAGTGATGTACGTAAAATGTCCAATAACATTGTGATTAAGGGCTATAGTGTCATGTGGGTGACAAGACAATCCAAAGCATGCAAATTATCCTTAATTAAAGCACGGATTAAAAGTAGGCAATTAGCCAATAATTTAAACCAAAACCAAACACAAACATCTCCTAAAATTAGAAATGATCTAAATCTAAATTAAAAAAAGAACTAGTTGTCAATCATATTTCATCACACAAATCTTTTTCTCCATTCTACAATGTCCTAACTTCCACGATATATACAAAAACTAAAGCCCATTTCTTATAGAGTTAATGGTTTTTTTTTTCTCTTTCCATTGCCACCACATAATCCACTAAAGTGTATTGATAGGATGATATTACTACAAAATTGCTTGGAATTTATAATGCTATTTCATCTTTTTAGGCCACACTGTTTTTTATTATTATTATTATTATTATTATTATTATTATTATTATTATTATTATTGTATTACTTCTCTAAAGATTCAAAATTTTCCCTAACCATCAAACCATTTTTTTATTAAAATCAAGTCTATTGTTGTGCATTTAAACCCCACTATTTACAAGAAGAAAAAAGGTACAATCTTTTTGGGAAAATAAAACTAAATTTTTTATTCTCTAATGTCCTAACTTCTAAAACACAAGCTTTTTCAAGAAAGCAAAACCAAGTAAGACAAGATATATATATAGACACCCATATAATGTTTGTTGTAAGCTTCAAGAGAGGCCATAGAACATTTTGAACAAATCTCAACAACTTTGGCCATTTTTTCTCTCCTCTTCTCTTTCATTACAAGACAAATTAATTAACTTGTAATTGAAGCATCTATTTAGCAATGGCATCAAGTGGAAATTTGGAATGGAGAGTGAATATGGGTGATGGGACAACAGAGATTCTAAGGCCAGAAGCCTCAATTTTGGGGAAAATAATGTTGAGAATCAAGGGTTTTATTTGGGGAGCATTGTTTGTGAAGCCTTGGAAATTCTTGGAAAAGGCATGGGGGATAGCAAATTCTGAGCCAAAGAAGGCTATTCATGGCCTTAAAGTGGGGCTAGCTCTCACCATTGTCTCAATCTTTTACTACATGAGACCTTTGTATGAAGGAGTTGGAGGAAATGCCATGTGGGCTATTATGACGGTTGTTGTCACTTTTGAATCAACTGTGGGTTAGTTTTCCAAATTACCTTTGTTTTTTTGTTCTTTATAAGATCATCTAAATTTATCCAATTTTATATTTAACCCATTAAGTTAAACTTTTGGACTTAACATCTTATCATATCATACAAATTTTTTATCAGTATCAATGTTAATAATTTTGCTTCCATTTCCCTTGATTGGATAGCTTTTCTATAGCTCGTCTTCTAACTTTTGAGCTTACCTCTAGCTTGTCTCTGTATTGCTTTTGTTGATTAATAGATCATCATTTTTGGTTTTGGAACGTGATGAGGATGCTAAGAGGGATGTTAACCTAGTTGAGATGTCTCGATGCATCTCCCAACCCCTTTTACTTTGTTAATGTTTTTTTTAAAAAAAATAATAGTTTTGCATCTTAGACTTTAAGAATCAAATTAGTTATTAGAGCCCATAAAAGGAGGGATATATTAGGGAATATTTATAAAAGATTTGGTGAAATTACCATGGTGGCTAGACAATAAGTTTTAGATAATTGCAATTTGAACCCTCTAATTTTAGAAGTTTCATTAAGTCTTCTGAGGTTTGGTTGAATCTCCCAAATTATCTCTACAATAATTGGATGGTGACAATTTTAATATACGTGGCATTTCTAAGACAGCTTAGACAGGCTATGAACAAATATCTAAAGAAACTGATTAAATCTTCCTAAGGATTAAAATGATAAATTTAAACCAATATTCAACCTGTCACAACTTTGTTTAAAAAAAAAAGGAACAAAAAAAAGAAGAAAACAGGTCACAAAACTTATTAAATTTTGTTCCATATTGGATTGGATTTAGTTTTTGTATAGTTATATATTTTTAAAAATTATTTTTGTTTAATTACCTCATAATTTCTTTACAACAAAATATTCATCTCTTTTTAAGAAAAATTTAGATTCTGAACTAAATTTCCAAAATAAAAACAAATTTCATAAACTTGACTTGAATTTAAAAATATTTAGATAAAAAAATAAGAAAGTCATAAATCATAGGTAAAAGTAATATTTATAAGCTTAAGTTAAAAAATTATCGAAGGAAACCTTGACGGTAATTTAACTCAACCCATTTTAGCAGTCACTAAATTGCTGTAATTTGCAGGTGCAACCTTTTACAAATGTGTAAATAGAGTTATAGGAACTTCTCTTGCTGGTTGTTTGGGCATTGGTGTTCATTGGATTGCAGCTGAATCTGGTGATAAATTTGAGCCAATTATTCTTGGGATCTCTCTTTTTCTTCTAGGTAAATGACCATATATTATTTTATTACAATTCTCCAAAGCTTTCACTAATTTTAGTACAAATCTCATATTGGCCTTATTTGTGTTTCCATGCATGCAGCTTCAGCAACCACATTCTCCCGGTTCATACCATCAGTGAAGTCGAGATTCGACTACGGTGCCATGATCTTCGTCCTCACCTTCTGTTTAGTTTCGATCTCGAGTTATCGAGTGAATAAGCTGTTCGAGCTTGCCCGGACCAGAATCAGCACCATTGCCATTGGGACATCACTGTGTATTTTTGTGAGCATGCTTTTCTGCCCCATATGGGCGGGCAGCCAGCTTCAGACCCTCACTGCCCGCAACTTGGATAAGCTTGCCCATTCCTTGGATGGTAAATTCCTCAAACGCTATTCATATATGTAGTTTTAAATTCTGTAGAAGGATGTGAAAATCTATCAGCTTATTTGTCCAACATAGTTTAGTAGTTATTGACGTTCATATACTTTTATCTTGTGATCGGAGATTTAAATCTCTCGAAAAAAATCCCATGGTTTGAAAATTTATGACAGGCAAATTGAAGAAAATTTTTTGAGATCTTAGGTTCTGTTATAACCATTTGGTTTTTAATTTTAAATTTTTTAATATTAAACTTGTAAACACTACCTCTACTTATAAGTTTTATCGTTTGTTATTTATATTCGGCTAATATTTTTAAAAACGAAGTCAAATTTTGTATACATAAAATAGTAGACTTTATTTGATAACCATTTAGTCTTTTATTTTTTTTTTTTTTTTTGTTATGAAAAATTAAACTTACAAACACTACATCTACTCAAAATTTCTTTGATTTGTTATTTGGCGCTCTAGGAGTTTCCAAATCCAAATCAAGTTTTGAAATATTAAAACAATTAATTTTTTTTTTTTTTTAATTTGGCTATGAATTCAAATGTTTAGTAATCATGGTAAAAAAAAATGGTAAGTAAACAAACACAATTTATTTAAAAGAAAAATATTACAAATAGGATCGAAAACTTGTTTTTTTTTTTCTAGAATTTCATACTTATTTAAACAAAATTGTGAGAAAAGAAATAAAATCAAAATAAAAAATAAAATTGTTTTCAAACAGTATCTTACTGATTAAAAGTTATAACTAAACTTCCATCCTTTTCATTCTTAGGTTCTTCGTCCCATCCTCTATTAATTGAGTGGTCATATTATTTATTGAAGTTGATGGTCATGTTCTTCAATTTCAGGCTGTGTTTCTGAGTATTTCGAAAATGATGATACTCCAGAGATGAAAAATGAAGAACAAGAGAATCATAGTTCCAAAGTTGAAGGCTATAAATGTGTGCTCAATTCCAAGGCATCTGAGGAATCTATGGTAAACAAATAGATCACTCACTCTTTTAATTTCTTCTCCACACTAGAAAATTCTTATGAAGAACTATGAAATCCAACCAAAATTATGAGGTTTACTGATACTCTAACATGCTAACACAAAACAATCAAAATTCGGAGAATCTATGTCTTGTTCGATAACCATCTTGTTTCTAATTTTTATTATTTTTTTCGAAAATTTATACTTTTTTATTAGTTTTTAAGAAAAAAAACATTTAATTTCTAAGTCAAATTAAAAAGGGTTGCTAAGATCCGATT
The DNA here is from genome assembly GCF_027475165.1 of Benincasa hispida. Classification (NCBI taxonomy): domain Eukaryota; kingdom Viridiplantae; phylum Streptophyta; class Magnoliopsida; order Cucurbitales; family Cucurbitaceae; genus Benincasa; species Benincasa hispida. Next base: position 75,349,388 of record NC_143489.1, read on the forward strand.
TTGTAAACATCATGAGTAAGAAATTGCGAGAAAATAAATAAAATTTCCAAAAACTAAAAACAAAATATCTACCAAACAGGATCTACATTATTAAATTTTCAAAACATGACTGACTTTTAAACATGGTAGAAAGTAAATAATTTATATTTATGATTTTAATTCTTATAAACTAATCAAATAGTTATCGACTGAGGCGTTAATTAGACAGAGCTCATAAGAGTGTTCTAGAAACATATATAAAAGATTAAAATTAAAACACCATAGGCCTACAATTTAATATTTTAAATCTAATGGAAGTTTAACAACAACTAGGATTTCAAAATTAATTAAATATTCGAACCAACATACAAGGGGAGCATTAAGAGCATAAATAAAAGATTAAAATATATGTAAACATTCATCATTTTGAGCTACTTTATTTAAAGATTAAAATATTATAAGATAACTTATCATTTAAAGCATTTGGATGTCAACTAAAAACATGGTATAAAATTTTAAATTTAGGTATTAACAAATTATGATATTTTTTATAATTTGTAGGCTAACTTTGCAAGATGGGAACCTGCACATGGGCGTTTTGGGTTCCGACACCCATGGAAGAAATATCTTGAAGTTGGAGGAGTAATGCGCAAATCTGCATATTGCATTGAGGCCCTTCATGGCTGCCTAAACTCAGAGATTCAGGTGAATTTTCTAATAACAATAATAATATTTAAAGAAAGTACTTATATTTTTATGATCCCATTTTTCAAGATAATAAAAATTTTGAGTAATACTTGGTTTGGTTTAACTGCACTCATCTAAAATATTAAAAAATATATATTTTTCTAAAAAAAATTGTCAAATGACAACTTATGATCTGCTATTTGAGTGGGTTGCACGAAGATAGATGCAGTCCGGATGTACTAAGTATTTTTCTAAAAACTTTACCTCACCATTCTAGAGAGAACCTCCCCACTAATATTGCCACTAAACTTTTGAATTTATTTAAAAGAAAAAAGGTTTTTTTGAAAAAGTTTGTGATGATTTAGTGTAGGTACTTCCGAATTTGTTATACTTTAGTCCTTTTTTGCCATATATTATGATTTAATATATATACTTACAAATTTGTAACGTCTTGTGTACACATATAGATTGATGAACTGATTAAGCATCAAATTTATTTATAAACTAAAAAGCTAAGTGAAATAAAAATGGATACTTAATGAGATTTATCAGAGTAGAAACTAAACTTGTTATCCATTTAAAAGTTAAAAAATTAAGTTATTACATGTTAAAACTTAAGAATTAAACTGTTAGTACATATACTAAATTGTTACAAACTAAACTACAAAGATTAAATTGTTACTACTACGATGGTTTATGGACCAAAAATTTTATTCCTTTATTTTTAGATCAAATGGAATATTTGATCTTAATCCTTTTGTTGTTGGACAATCATGCAGGCACCCAACTCTTTAAAATTGCATTTGGCTGAGCCATGCAAAGAACTAAGCAGCTCTTCTTCCAAAGTCTTAAAAGAGCTATCTATTGTAATCAAGAAAATGAAAAAATCAACAAAGATAGACTTTTTAGTGTCAGATATGAACATTGCTCTTCAAGAACTTCAAAATGCCATAAAATCACTTCCTCAAATGGAAGTATCGTTATCGGAACAAGAGGAAAACAATGAGAAAGCAACAATAACTCCACCTCTAATGGAGCTTCTTCCACTGGCAACATTGGTATCTCTTCTGATAGAAACTACGTCGAGAATTGAACATGTCGTAAATGCGGTCGAGACATTAGCAAATGTCGCTAATTTTGATTCGGAAGAGGAGAAGAAGAAGCCATCTTTAGATAACCATGATCATAATGTAGCCATGAGGGTCTTTCCACAGGCCTGAGTTCATTACATTGGTTATATCATAACTAAAATCTCCCCTTAGTTCTACTTCTAAACCTTAATCATATGACTTGTATGCCTATAATGTATTTAGATCTATGGAGTTTTTTAATCCCACTTTTATTGGGAATTAAAATGAGTGACTATACTGTATATAGAGTTGCATACACCCTAATCTATATGCCATAGTACTATTTGAAAGTCTTCAATGAACTTATAAATATTTACCATCAACCTTAAAAGTTTAAAGGAAAAAGATATGTAAAAAGAATATCTCAGACCTTCAATCATCAATTATATATTCAGCTAATGGAAAGAAGAATGAGATAATGGTAGAGGAAGGAAAATCAATTCCCAGCAAATTGTGGATCAAGTCAAGCGATTACAACGTTGTACTTATCTGTAAATAAACAACAACTACAGTGACATATGAATAGCTCAACATAATGAATAATCACTTAGGCTTTTCTTAAGTGTGAGACTCCCTCTCAATGAGACTTAGGCTCTCCATAAGTACGAAAATATTAATAAGTGTTAGCTTTAGGGCTTCAATCAAACCAAGTATTTTGATGATAAAAAAACTCAAATTTTTTGTACTATCATTTTCAGTATTTCAGAGTCACTATCTTGTAGAGCTCGGAAAAACGATTCCAACAATTTGAATCGCTCAAATTGGAGTTCAAACGAGAAAGTTATAAGCAAAAGAAGATTGGAGAGGAAATCCAACGTGGCAGTGACACATGGCACCTTACTGACTTGGCATCCGATGTGGCGGCTGATGTGGCACACAAACGGTCAATATTGATGACGTGGCGGATGATGTGGCACTCCAACCGGTCACTTTTTGATGACGTGGCACCTGATGTGGTAGTGACGTGGCGATCGTGGACGAATGAGATAATGACAAGTGGCAGTCACCCAGCTTCACGTGCGGACGCGTGCGTACACCACACGTGCCTGCGGTTTCTTTACAGAATGCGGCGTGTGACGCTCAATCTCTTCCCCTATACGCGTGGTGCTCATATTATCCGGCTATTTTTATTTTCTTATTTTTCTTTAATTTCCTAATCCAATTTTCTCCAAATTCTCACCAAATTTCAGCCTTTTCAAATTTGATTTTCTTCCTAAATTTTCATCCTTCAAATCCTTTTTATTCTCCAAATCTCAATAATTTCAATCTTTCAAAATTCCTTTTCAAATCCTTTCCTTTTCTATTTTTATTCAATCTCCACCCTTCATTTGCAATCATATCCAATGGCCAAAATTTATCCCCCTCGCCTATAAATTCGATTTGATTTTGCTCTTCATGGACACATCAAAAAGGCTATCAAGTCTTAAGCTCTCAATTCTCTCTACTCTCAAATTCTTGTCCTCCTTGCTCCTAAATTGGCCTAGAGTTATTTTTGTGAGTTTTTTTCTGAGTGCTCAACTTGTGTATTTAGCCTTCAAAAGGTAATATTGTGAGGTTTCTTTTAATTTTTGGGAGTTGTATTAAGGTGTGGGTACATCTTGAGTTGTGAGAAAAAGAAATTGGTTTGATCCTGAACTAGTAAGAAGATCTTGGGTTTCTCTTTAGCCTAAGAAAAAGAGGGTCATGTGTCGGTTTGGTCCTCACCTATAAGAGGATCACTTAGTGAAATACCTAAGAAGGAGTCTTGGAGAGTGGAGTAGACAATTTGCCGAACCACTATAATTCCCGGTGTTTTCTCTTCCTCTCTCTTTTATTTCTTGTTTTCAAATTTTTTTTGCTTCTTGTCTTAGTTATTTTTTTAATCTTTCCAAATTGCATGTTTAATTTTAGTGTGTTATTTAAACTTATCCTTGATTAAATTGTCTTTAAATTTGAAGCTATCATAACTTGCATGATTTATGTTTTGTCTTGCATAAATTTTCTTTAATCAAATTAGTGGGTTAACTTTATTGAACATTGTTTGAAGATAAAATTATTTAAAATAAAATAAAATAAAATAAAAAATTGGTGGTCAACCCTATTCACCCTTCTAGTATTGCCTTTAGATCCTACAATTAATATTAGAGCAGGTAACTCGATTTTCTTATTCCAAAAGGTTTTGTATTTTTTTTCTTGATTTTACATTCTGGTTTTTTTTTAATCTTATTAAATCTGAAATTTTTCTAATTTTTGCAAAAAGTTTGAAAATTTGAGTTTTAAAAGTTGTTTTCATTAGAAATTTTTTGTCTTGAAAATTGGTTATTAAAACCTTTTTTTTTTCTCTACTTCTTAATCTTTGAAATCTTTTTGATTAAAATTTAAATTTTGGAAAAGTATTTCTCTTTACAAAAATCTTTAAAAAAAATATTATTTTGAAAAACTTAATTGTTCGAGCTTATGGAAACTACTGGAATAAATGGGTATAGTGAAGGTCAATCTACCACTAGGCCACCTTTGTTTGATGGAAATAATTATGCATGGTGGAAAACTAGGATGATAATTTATTTGATTTCTATTGACTATAATCTATGGAAAATTATTTTTAATGGTTCTTTAATTCCTACTGAGATAGTTGATATTAAAGATATTCCTAAGGAAGAAAAAGAGTTTAATGATGAAGATAAAAAGAAGTTTTCTATTAATGCTAAAGCCATGAACTGTCTGTTTTGTGCTTTATGTCCTGATGAGTTTAATCGAGTCTCTGCATGTAATTCTGCTCAAGAAATTTGGGATATGCTTGAAGTAACTCATGAAGGAACTAATCAAGTTAAAGAGTCAAAGATTAGCATGTTAGTTCATAATTATGAATTGTTTAAAATGGATGCAAATGAAACTATATCTGAAATGTTTACTAGGTTCACGAATATTGTTAATACTTTGAAGGGATTAGGAAAATCTTATACCACCTTTGAAAATGTGAGAAAAATTCTTAGATCATTGCCTAAGAGTTGGGAAGCTAAGGTGACGACAATCCAATAAGCAAAAGACCTCTCAAAACTTCCACTGGAGGAGCTCGTTGGATCTCTCATGACACATGAGATAATCATGAAGGCCAATGTGGAAGAAGATGTCAAAAAGAAGAAGAGCTTAGCATTAAAGTCCACTCAAGTTCAAGAGGACTCTGAAACTGAAGCTGAACTAAATGATGAGGAGTTCGCTTACTTGACCAAGAAGTTCAAAAAGCATTTTAGGAAAAGGAACTTCTCAAAGAAAGTCAACAATCAAGAAGGCAAAGGAAAAAGGAGCAACAGAGATACAATCATCTGTTATGAATGCAAAAAGCCCAGACACGTGAAGTGGGACTGTCCTCAAAGAAAAGCCATTTCAAAGAAGAGCAGGAAGGCCATGAAAGCTACTTGGGACGAAAGCGATGAAAGCGAATCTGAAAGTGAGGAAGAAGTAGCAAATCTGTGCGTTATGATTTTTGGAGATGATGATGACGACGATGATGAGGTAAGTCCTGAAAACCTTACTTTTGATGAGCTCACTGATGCATATAATGAAGTTAAAATTGAATTTAAAAACTAGGTTGCAAATATATGTCTCTTAGGAAGAAAAATGCTAAATTAGCTCTTGAAAATAATAATTTATTAATTGAGCTAGATAATCTAAATGAGAAAAATGAGACATTAGGAAAAGATCTAGATTTATCTAAATCAAATTTGCATGCTTTAAAAGAAGAGTATAAATTATTAGAAAATAAAAATGAAGATATTTCAGCCACTCTTTTAAAATTTACAAATGGGAAAAAGAATTTATATATCATGATAGGTAAGCAACAATCCATATTTGATAAAAATGGCTTAGGTTATAAACCTCACCAAAAACAAAAGAAATTTACAAACTACTTTGTCAAAGAAGGTTCTATTATTTGTCATGCATGTGGAAAACATGGTCATAAAGCTTATGCATGCAATTTAAGAAAAATCAATATTATGAATAAAAAGAGATGGATTCCTAAATTTTTGTTAGCTAACCCCTAAGGACCCAAACAAATTTGGGTACCTAAGGTTACATCTTGAGAATTAATTCTCTCAGGTATGTTTGAGATCCATAAAGAATAAGTGGTACTTGGACAGTGGATGTTCAAAACATATAATTGGGGGACCACACAAAATTCACATACCTAGAAAAGAAAGATGGAGGATACGTTACCTTCGGTGACAATAAAAAGGGTAAGATTGTTAGCAAAGGTAATATTAGTAACGGTTCGAATTTTCTTATTGAAAATGTTTTGTTGGTTGATGGTTTAAAGCATGATTTATTAAGTATTAGTCGATTGTGTGATAAAGGATATAGAGTAATTTTTAGTGATAAAATTTGTACAATAGAAAATGCATGTGATGGAAAAGTTCTGTTTGTAGGAAATAGAGATAAAAATGTTTATACTATTGATCTATTAGATTGTCCTATAGTAGAAAATAAATATTTATCTGCATTGCATGAAGATTTGTGGTTATGGTATAGAAGGTTAGGTCATGCTAGCATGCATTTAATTTCAAATATTTCTAAAAAATCCCTTATTAGAGGTCTTCCAAAATTAAACTTTGAAAAATATAAAGTTTGTGATGCTTGTCAAATGGGTAAACAAACTAAGTCTTCTTTCAAACCAAAGAAAATGGTTTCTACTTCTAGACCTTTACAACTGTTACATATGGACCTTTTTGGACCTACTAAAGTTGCAAGTCTAAGTGGAAAACATTATGTGTTTGTTATAGTTGATGAGTTTTCGAGATTTACTTGGGTTTTATTATCTCATAAGGATGAAACTTTAAAATCTTTTATTAGCTTTTCAAAAAGAATTCAAAATGAAAAAGGTTTTATGATTTCAAAAATTAGAAGTGATCATGGAGGAGAATTTGAAAATGCTTCTTTTGAAAATTTTTGTGAAGAAAATAGAATTCTCATGATTTTTCCTTTCCAAAAACACCTCAACAAAATGGTGTTATAGAAAGGAAAAATCGATCTTTACAAGAATTAGCTACCTCCATGCTTAATGAATATGATTTATCAAAATCTTTTTGGGCTGAAGCTGTTAATACTGCATCTTATGTAATGAATCGTGTTTTAATAAGACCTGTTTTAGATAAAACTCCTTATGAGCTTTTTAATAATAAAACTCCAAATATTAGTTATTTCAAAGTCTTTGGTTGCAAATGTTTTATTTTGAAAGACAAAGGGAAACTTGGAAAGTTTGAGTCAAAAACAGACATGGGCATATTCTTAGGATATTCTACATGTAGTAAAGCATATAGAGTTTTTAATAAAAGAACTCATGTACTTGAAGAGTCAATGAATGTTGTTTTTTATGAAACACATGTTGCCACTAATAAAGTTTTTGCTAGTGATGAATTAGAAATACCTGTTGAAGATCTTAGTATTAAAGATAGGGAAGCAGTATCAAATGAATCTCAGAAAGAGCCAGAAAAATCCCTTCCTCAGGATTGGAGATTCTCCACTCACCATCCTCAGGAGTTAATAATAGGTGATGTATCTCAAGGGGTAAGAACTCATTCTTCTTTGAATGCTTTCAATAATGTTGCTTTCATGTCTCAAATTAAACCAAAGTCCTTTAAAGATGTTGAACCTGATGAGTTCTAGTTAATTGCTATGCAAGAAGAATTAAATCAATTTGAAAGAAATAATGTGTGGGAACTAGTCCCGCGTCCTAGTGATCATCCTGTTATAGATACTAAATGGATATTTAGAAATAAAATGGATGAATCTAGTAATATTGTTAGAAATAAAGCTAGACTAGTGGCTCAAGGCTATAGTCAAGAAGAAGGAATAGATTATGAGGAAACATTTGCTCCTGTTGCTAGATTAGAATCTATTCGCATGCTGCTTGCATTTACATCTCATAAGAATTTTACTTTATTTCAAATGGATGTAAAAAGTGCTTTCTTAAATGATTTCATAATGGAGGAAGTGTATGTTGAACAACCTCCTAGTTTTGAAAGCTTTGATAATCTAAATCATGTTTTTAAATTAAATAAAGCACTTTATGGTCTTAAAAGAGCTTAGTATGACCGTTTGAGTAAATTTTTGCTAGAAAATAATTTTAAAATGGGACTTATTGATACTACTCTTTTTATCAAAATTAAAGATAATGAAATTAATGCAAATCTATGTTGATGATATTATATTTGGTGCTACTAACTCTTCTCTTTGTGAAGAATTTTCTAAATGTATGCATAGTGAGTTTGAAATGAGCATGATGGGAGAACTTAAATTCTTCCTTGGGCTTCAAATTAAACAACTTGAAGATGGAATCTTTATAAATCAAGAAAAGTACACAAGGGATCTACTCAAAAGGTTTAAGTTCGATAATGCAAAGGTAGCAAAGACCCCGATGAGTACCACTACAAAGCTTGATAAGGATGAAAAAGGTAAAAACGTAGATATTAAAGCTTATAGAGGTATGATCGGATCCTTGCTTTACTTAACTGCGAGTAGGCCTGATATTATGTTTAGTGTATGCATGTGTGCTAGATTTCAATCATGTCCTAAAGAATCGTACTTGCATGCTGTAAAAAGAATTTTTAAATATTTGCTTGGTACCGTTGATTTAGGCTTATGGTATCCTAAAAATACATCTTTAGATTTGATTGCATATTCTGATACTAATTTTGTTGGTAGTCTAACTGAAAGAAAAAGTACTAGTTGAACATGTCATTTTCTAGGTAGTTCTTTAGTATCTTGGTATAGTAAAAAGCAAAATTCTGTTGCATGATCTACCACTAAGGCTGAATATATTATTGTTGCTAGTTGTTGTTCTCAAATTTTATGGATGAAACAAATGTTGCGTGATTTTGGTTTAAATTTTGAACAAGTACCAATCTTTTGTGATAATACTAGCTCAATTAATTTAACTAAAAATCTCATTCAACATTCTAGAACAAAGCATATAAATATTAGACATCATTTTCTTCCTGAGCATGTGCAAAATAAGAATATTGTCATTAATTATATTAATACTGAGAACCAGGTAGCAGATATTCTTACAAAGGCATTAAATGAAGAAGCCCTTTGTAAAAATAGATTTGCACTTTGCATTATTAGAATTGCCTAATTATGTTTGATAGGGGGAGCATTATTCATATTTCTATATATTTATGTATTATAATTTATTGAGGGGAGCATTATTTGTATGATTAAGGGGAAGAAAAATCACTTATATATCTTTTTGTTGATAACAAAAGGGGGAGAAGTATTTTTGGTATTATCATCAAAAAGGGGGAGATTGTTAGCTTTAGGGCTTCAATCAAACCAAGTATTTTGATGCTAACAAACTCAGATTTTTTGTACTAACATTTTCAGTGTTTTAGAGTCACTATCTTGTAAAACTCGGAAAAATGATTCCAACGCAATTTGAATCGCTCAAATCGGAATTCAAATGAGAAAGTTATAAGCAAAAGAAGATTGGAGAGGAAATCTAATGTGGCAGTGACACGTGGCACCTTGCTGACGTGACATCCGACGTGGCACACAAACGGTCAATATTGATGGTGTGGCAGCTGACGTGGCGGATGACGTGACGCTCCAACTGGTCACTTTTTGTTGACGTGGCGCATGATGTAGCAGTGACATGGCGATCGTGACGAATGAGATAATGACAAGTGGCGGTCACCCAGCTTCATGCGCGGACGCGCGCGTGTGCCACACATGCCTACGGTTTCTTCACAGAATGCGGCGCGTGACGCTCAATCTCCTCCCCTGTGCGCGTGGTGCTCATATCATCCTGCTATTTTTATTTTCTTATTTTCCTTTAATTTCCTGATCCAATTTTCTCCAAATTCTCACCAAATTTCAGCCTTTTCAAATTTAATTTCCTTTCTAAATTTTCATCCTTCAAATTCTTTTTATTCTCCAAATCTCAATAATTCCAATCTTTCAAAATTTCTTTTCAAATCCTTTCCTTTTCTATTTTTATTCAATCTCCACCCTTCATTTGCAATCATATCCAATGGCCAAAATTTATCCCCTCGCCTATAAATTCGACTTGATTTTACTCTTCATGGACACACCAAAAAGGCTATCAAGTCTTAAGCTCTCAATTCTCTCTACTCTCAAATTTTTGTCCTCCTTGCTTCTAAATTGGCCTAGAGTTATTTTTGTGAGTTTTTTTCTGAGTGCTCAACTTGTGTATTTAGCCTTCAAGAGGTAATATTGTGAGGTTTTCTTTTAATTTTTAGGAATTGTATTAAGGTGTAGCTACACCTTGGGTTGTGAGAAAAAGAAACTGGATTGATCCTGAACCAGTAAAAAGGATATTGGGTTTCTCTTTAGCCTAAGAAAAAAAGGGTCGTGTGTCGGTTTGGTCCTCACCTGCAAGAGGATCACTTAGTGAAATATCCAAGGAGTCTTAGAGAGTGGAGTAGGCAATTTGCCGAACCACTATAATTCCCGGTGTTTTCTCTTCCTCTCTCTTTTATTTCTTGTTTTCAAATTTTTTTTGTTTCTTGTCTTAGTTATTTTTTTAATCTTTCCAAATTGCATGATTTAATTTTTAGTCTGTTATTTAAATTTATCCTTGATTAAATTGTCTTTAAATTTGAAGTTATCATAGCTTGCAAGATGTAAGTTTTTTCTTGCATAAATTTTCTTTAATCAAATTAGTGGATTAACTTTATTGAGCATTGTTTGAAGATAAAATTATTTTAAAAAAAAAAATGGTAGTCAACCCTATTTACCCCCTCTAATGTTGCCTTTAGATCCTACAATAAGTGCGAACACTTGTGCTTCCCCAAAGTGTGACACTCCCTCTCAAACTGCTATCTTTCCACTTTTGAATGAAAACCACTCCACTTGATGAACTTAGACTCCCCTTAAATTTGAGAATCTCTACTCATGTAATGATACCTTAAGCTCCCCTTAAGATCCAAAAAACCTTCTCAAGTATTAATTAAAACTTCAAGACGATCTAGAGCAACACTTCAAGATCAAGAGAACTTACTTCGCAATCTATGAGATTGATAGACAATCACGTCGTTGGACCACCCATGAAACAGAAACTTCAATTCAAAGACTCAAATCAGCAACTCGAGCAAAAACACAAGTTACTCTTAAATATGCATAGTAGAAAATAGGAAGCAGACCCCAACTATAATTTGCAGACCTTATATAAGGAAAAAAATCCAACAGAAATAAATGCATAGGATTTTCCAAATAAGGAAAAAATGATCTCCATGATCAACATTCTGAGAAATATCTTGTAGAACATTTCCAGAGACAACCAGCAAAACAGTTCATAGAATAAAAGCCCAAGCATCTTTAAAGAAATATAGCCAATTCTTATTCTCTAACAAACTTCCCTTTTGGAGATTATTTTTTTAGGGCAAGACAAACAAGGCCAAAAACCAACCAAAGAAGCAGAATCACAAATCAAACATAGATAAACCAGAACAACCAACCAGTTATAAATGATGTGAAGACAAAAGAAACAACATCGAATTCATAAAGGGAAGGCAGAGCGTATCAACAATAAACCAATAGAAGTTCTACAACAAAACTAGTAACCCAATACACCAATTGGGACTTCTCCCCCTTTTGTGTGACTTTAAAAAAATAGTCTAAAAAAACAACACAACATTCAGTCATAACAGAAACATCATCCAATCCTTAAAAGAAGAGGCAGCCTCAGCTCGAGCAGCCGACAAGCATATCATTTGTAACAACACATCCACCTCATTCTTGCACTTGTTACATTTCTGAATCTCAATGGCCAAATCTCAAGACTTAACAGCCAACGGTTGCATAACACATCTCGAAAAGGGAGAGTTAACCATCCAATTGGACTATAGGGATAGAAGGAGGTGAGTCTTTTATTTTTGCTTCCTGCATGGGAAGATTGTCATGTAGTAAGTAGGGACATTGACAGGATTTTCTTCGCCACAGCTGGTTTCTTGCGAAACTTTAAGAAAACACACACATTATCATCAGCCACAAGATTGCCATCTTCAGAAACATTCTCACTTGAATCAACAATTTCTTTATCACTTTACTTATTCTTGTTAACTAGCCTTTCCAAAGGGATGTTATCATTGGAACACACTTCATTCAGGTTCTACCCATCAACATCTCCTTCTTGAGACATGTCTTTCTTATCAGCTAAAGACACATTCTCAACATTGACACCGAGCCGGTTAAAACGCAGAACATCAGAAACAACAAGAGCATTTGACTCAACATTAACCTTGGGAGAGACAGTTCCACCAGTAGGGTTCCCCCCCCCCGGCAGACACATCCATCTTTAGTAACATTTTTCTCAATCGCCTCAAACTCAACAGGACTTTTAACGTTATCAAGATCAGCAGATAGAATAACAGAAGCAACAACAGTTTCTAGGACATCATCACGCACACCATTATTTTTACTAGACTTAGCCATATGCTTGTGTTCAAGAGTAACATTATCACATGCGACATTCATAAACTCAACATGAGCAATATTTTTAGAAACACCAAGCTCTTTATGTGCAGCAGTATATACATTGACATCATCATGCAAAACAACATTTGGATCACAACTAAGAGCAATAAATTTGTGAGTAGACTCAAAAGAGCTACTAGAAGTGGACCGACCACACTCAGTTCGGATTTCAATGCCAAGGCGTACCAGAGTAGTCATAGCGAAAGTCGTGGTATTAACCTTGACTTTCTCCTTCTCTTGAAGGGTTTAATTTTTACGCAACACAACTCCAGTTTGCTGAAGAGTAATAGGCATAGAAATTCACGATGAATACATTTGAATACCTTTAGAGCTACAAAAAGTTTGAAAAGTGGCCATTTTCAAACTTCTTCCCATGATCACTGTAGATCCAGGTAATATTTAAGTTCATTCACCTTTGAAGCTATAAACACAAGGTTCTGAAAACATCAAACGCGTCAGACTTTTCCTTAAGAAAATGCACCCAAGTGGACCTCAAGAAGTCATCGACACACAGAAGACGTAACGGCTTCTGCCAAGATTTTCAACTTGCATAGGACCTATAAGATCTATATGTATAAGCTCCAAAATTCTATCCAAAGTAGTATGAGGTACCTGTTAATACGAAATTCTGATTTGCTTACCTGTTTAACATTCTCCACAAATGATTCCCTCGTTAACACAAAGACAAGAGAGATTAACTATGGCATTTTTCAACATGGCTATCTATATAAATTTGATGATAACATGGCCGAGATGCTTATGTCATAGATTATTTTCATCTCAAATTGAAAGACTACCCATATGACTAGACACATTAGAAGACCACAAATAGCAATTGTCAGATAAGCGCAAACTTGTCGTGATAAGAACCTTATCATTATATGTGACAAGACATCTGTCCTTAGTAAAGTTGGCATTCAGCCCTTGGTCACATAGCTGACTAATACTTATGAGATTCAAAGTAAGACCTTCGACTAGCATAACATCATTAAGAGAGGGAAGACCTGGATATTGAAGCTTGTATTTTCCAATAATTTTTCCACTTACACCATCTCCAAAAGTGACTTGCCCAGAACCCACAACCTTTAGCTCAGAAATATAGTTCTTTTTACCAGTCATGCCAAGAGCTCCCACTATCGAAGAACCAATACCCTCTGGCGTATGTCCTAAGAGATGTTAAGACAACATTGCACCTGTTAGATGAATTTTTAACACACCATTCTTGTCTTGTTCTAGGACCACTTTGAGCAACATTTATATGTCTCTGAGAGATTCAAGATCTATTCCAGATATTAGGGTACCCATGTAAACAAAAGCAGTAAGGCGTAATATGTCTCCCTTTTCCACAAATGTGACAAATCCAGGTCATTCTAGATGTTGTGCTAGCTTTCTGATCAACACTAAAGATGATGATTCTGATATGTTGTTAGAGACATAATTTTGTTATATGAAAAACTCTTATCTTTTATTTTCCTCTATCTAAGGCCTGCCTTTCAACTTTGCTTCCCATTCCACAGAACCCTAGATAAGAAAAATCACTAGAAGCCTTATCTTTTGTCAAAATCTTATCAAGTGCATCACTACTAGAATTTAGCATTCTCACAAACTTGCACATAGAATCTTTCCCAGCCTTGACGTGATTTAACTTACATTTCAAATCAGCAATAATGCTCATGAGCTTATGATTATCTACTAGTAGGAATTTCAATCCTCTATTTTTGGATATGAAGAACCTAATTTGATTTTTATTTGGTAAAAAAATAATAAAATAATATTAGTATAAAAAATAAAAATTTAAAATTAGTAGAAGGAGAAAATTGGAGTGTTGGTCAAGGGCAAGGGCAAGGGGCAAAAAATCGATTATATGAAGGATAAATTTGTAGTTTCCAATTCTTTCTAAGTAAATAAAAGAAAGGGAAAAATATAATAATAAAAAGAAATAAATAACCAAAAAATCAAAATTTTAAGAAAAGTTATATGTTGGACATGTATGGTGGTGGTGTTTTCTTGAGTGTTTGACAAATGGGCAAAGATAGGTTTAAAAAATAATAAAAAAGAAAAGAACTTATAAGGATTTGGGGATTATTATTTTAGAGGAAAGTAAAGGAGGAAAGAAACGAAGGAACGAGGAAGAATTAAAGAAGGAACAAAGGGAGAGAGATGAAGGAAAAGTCCGCCTCGTCGAAAGACATTGGAAGTCACTGAAAAAAATGGTAAAAATTTATCTACAATCTTCAAATATTTCCCTTCCCGTGGATGTAGGCTTCAATTCAGTTGAACCATGTTACACCATGTTCTTCATCTTCTTCTTCTCCTTTCCTTGATCAAAAAATTGTACATGTCGTGTTTCTTTTCTCCTTGCAATTCACCAAAAATTATCAGAGAATGTTAGAGAGAATCTGAGAGCATGAGAGAGAAAGAACTTTCTTTGAAATTTGAAAAAAAAAACTGTTTTGATAAAATCATAACAAATGGGAATGCATTTCAAACCTCCATATGGTGATCAAATCAACTACGTGGCTTCACCATCTCCACATCTGGCACCTAACACTTAGTTTTGTTTGGATCATACTTCTCTAATTGGACCTGAAACATAAATTGAAAGCATACTTAATTTTGGGCTTGACGAGAATTTCAAAATAAACCCAACAAAAACTGGTATCATAGCATCAAGATAATCAAGAAAACAGATCTTGAAGGTTCAAGACCCAGATTTCGTATTGAAAATGGCAGTGGCAAGGATCCAAATAGAAAATTTTTTATGGTAAGTGTGATTTTGACTTATGGAAAGCCAAGACCAAGGCTATTCTTGGTCAACAGAAAGCTCACAAGGCTCTTTTGGACTCATCAACTCTTCCAACCATGGGTACAGTAGAAGAAAGGAAAGATATGGAGTTGGCAGCTTATGGAACTTTGGTTTTGAACCTAGTGAAAGTGTCTTAAAGCAGGTTATTGATCAAGACATTGCCTAGAGGATATGACTAAGTTGGCATGTCACTTTGCCATAAAAGACCTTCCAAACAAGTGTTCTTGAGGGTAAAGTTCTTTACTTTTAAGATGGACTCAACAAAGACACTCACAGGCAACCTAGATGAGTTCAAGAAAATAGTTTCTGAATTCAAAAGGTTGGTGAGAACCTACATGATGAAAATGAAGCATATCTTCTTTTGAATTCACTACCTGATGCCATCATTTCATCATCAAGGACCAGAGAATTGGAGCTTCAAGTTATCAAGAGAGAACATCCAAATGTAGAAGGGTTGTTTATAAAGGGAAAGAACAATCCAAACCAATCTAAGGGTGGTAAACAATGACTTAATGAAGAACATAAGCCTAAGACTAAGCTGAGATGCAATTATTGTAAGAAGAAGGGACAGCTTATGAGAGATTACTATAGTTTGATGAGGAAAAATCAAGAAAAAAAGAAAGAACATAAGAGAAAACAATCTGAAGCCTCCATAGTTGAAGGCTTCTATTTTTATTCAAATGCTCTAACCTCTACAAATGATAAAGTCGACCAAGTAAGCCCTTTAGGAAAGCATAATTGGGTCCTAGATTATGGTTATACCTATCATATGATACCTTTTTAGGCCTTAGTTCAACACTTATAAAGAGATTGATGGAGAATTAGTTTACATGGACAATAATGAAGCTTGCAAGATTAAAGGAATTGGCTCGATTTCATTAAAGGTGAGAGATGGATCAGTTAAGCTTCTAAGGAATGTCAGACATGTGCCTCTACTCGAGAGAAATCTAATTTCCTTGGGAATGTTGAACTCCATGAGGTGTGAATACAAGGGAAAAGGTGGATTTTTTGAAATAATAAAGGATTCTAAAGTAGTCTTGGTTGGTGAGAAGGTCAATGATCTATATGTTATTAAAGGATTAGAGATGTTAAATGGAGCCTATGCTATAACAGAGACAGTCTTGACAGAAGCCGATTTGTGGCACGAAAGGCTATCACACATCATCATTAAAGGTATGCAAGCCCTTTCTAAACAAGGTATATTACCCTAAGGCATCAATGAACATCTCTCTTTTTATGAACACTGCATAATGGGAAAGGCTACTAGGCAAAGCTTCATAAAAGCTCAGCATACTACCAAAGGCATTCTTGATTATGCCCATTCTAACTTGTGGAGGTCATCCCCAACTCCAAGCCTGAGTGGTTCAAGGTACTTTCTAACTCTAACTGGCGATTTTGCAAGGAAAAGCTAGATATACTTTCTAGAAACCAAGGATCAAGTGTTTGAGAAATTTAAAGATATGAAAGTATTGATTGAAACACAAACATCTAAGAAACTAAAGTACCCCAAGACAGACAATGGACTTGATTTTGCAAAGAGGAGTTTAATAGATTTTGTAATGATAATGGCATAACAGATATAGGACCGTGAGTTATACACATCAACAAAATGGGGTAGATAAGAGGTTAAACAGAATTATCATGGAAAGAGTGAGGTGTTTGTTGTCTAATGCAATTTTAAATGAGAAATACTAGGTTGAAGCAGTTGCATACACTATCTATACCCTAAATAGGTGCCCACACACTTCTTTAGACTTCTTTACACCAGAACAGAAGTGATCTAACCATTCTCCTAACCTAGATAACCCAAAAGTATTCGATTGTGTTGGTTATGTGCACCAAAACATGGAAAAACTAAAGGCTAGGGCTCTCAAATATATGTTTGTTGGCTTCGTGGAGGGAGTTAAAGGCTTTAAGATGTGGCACTGATAACTTGTAGAAATACAAGTTATTTATACCGTTTTATTTAGATTATGCGGCAAAAAGAAGGAAAAGTTGCGTCAATCGTATAGAAATTGGCTTAGAAACTCGAAAATTGTAAAGTGGCGTAAGCACACTCGCTAACCTCATTGCGATGGCAAAATAGAATGTTTTACAGGAAATAGGTCACCGCATGCGACAATCGCTTGAGGAAAAAAATGAACAATGCATTATCACCGCATGCAACAATCATCATAGACGCAAATGATCAACGCATTTGTACCGCATGCGGCAATCGATAAAAGATCAAAGAAATTACACCGCATGCGACGATCGATCGTAGATGTAAAGAGCGACGCATTCGCAAGGACTTCTGAAATTGTACAGCTTTTTTATTGTACGGTTTTGACAAATTGAACGTGGAGCAGAGCGGGCATTTCCACTAAGCCATGGCAGGAAAAATCAGCTTTTCAGAGCAAGACCACTGATGCAGAAGGTGTCAAGGTCTATAAATAGCTACATCAAATTCGAAGAAAGGAGGCTGGTCTAAAGAGACAACTTAGAGAAAATCTGGGGAGAAAGACGAGACAAGACCGAAAGGTAAGTCTCTGGAGCAAGCAATTCATTCCCATTCCCGAAGAAGAAGCTCTGTGCAAAAGGTCACTTCTACCTAGAAAACAAGCCTGAGAGGGAAGTTCTCCAATCCATTCCTACCACACGTCGGCAAGAAAACCGTCTCCAATCGGGATCCGTGTCAAGATATTGACACTCTTTCCGTATTTGTTCTTATTTTCTATTATCCACTGTGTTCATCTCTTATCTTTCATTCACTATCTGTAACAAACGCTTATCCTTAGATTTTAATATCATTATCGTATTCATCATCATGTCTCTGTTCTTCTCCGTACATTCATCATCCATTTCTTTCACCATGTGTAACTAATCCCTCAGGATAAAGGGGAAGGATTAAACGAGTAAGTTAATCCTTGTTGAAGAAATCGGTTAAGTTTAGCTAAAGCATGCTCAACGGCATCTTCACCTGTGAGAGCAGAAGTGAAGATGTTATTCTGCCTCTCAAAAGAAGATTGGAAGAATGCGTTAACTAAAGCGAGAAGTATTTCCAGAGATGGAAACAACCTTGCGTTCACCACGTTCATCCCTGTTTCACCATAGATATATGGGAACATGGCCGATCACTGAAAGGTGTAAGCCAAGGGGAAGCGGAACCTTAGTTGCGTCCTCAATAGGATTGACAAACTTGCGATGTCCTTTCCCTCAACCCATTCTCTTTCTGACACATTTCACAAGACTTGCCACCGCATTCATCAAATACTTTTGCACATCTTCACAACCAGTCCTCAACTTGTATATTTAATTGTTTATTCATTTGTTTATTACTGCACTTTATTTTATCACCGCAATTTACTTATCACCACAATTTATTTATCATCGCTTTTACTTACCATCGCATGTTATTTTATTATCGCATTTTACATTTCACCGTATTTTACTTTTCAAATCCAATTCATCATTCTTTTGTTTTCCCGGTTGCATATATCACATTAGTATCGCATTAATCACTGCAATCCCCGTGTTCAACCTCAGATCACTCTGAAAAACTTGTGTTGGAATTATACTTGGTTCCAGCGTAAGAAAACTTGTGACACGCGCACATTACACGAACGCATACTACGAAAGCATCTAAGCATCACTGCATACATTTTTAGAACGTAGTATTTCATATTATTATTATCACAAAGCGCATAAGTCAGCAACCTAACAAGTTGTTGACCAACAACGAATTCAAATCAAATCATCATCAAATTACAAGCTTACAAGTTTTTGGCGCCGTTTTCGTGGATCGAAAACTTGAATCAATCATTACAAGTTTTTGGCGCCGTTGCCGGGGTTTGGCAATTTTTAGTGTTGAATATTTTTGTGGTATTTTGCAGGACAGATCTCTGTTGTACTGTCTGTTTACACGGAGAGTAGGTTGACGATGTATGAGTACTGGGACTGAACCAAAATTTGACGCCGACCCAGAGATCGAGCGAACCTTTCGCGCAAGAGCATGTTAGAACCATACAAGGTGAAGAAGAAACATGGCAAACAACAATGATAGGCCCGAGGGGAATCAGGGAATAAATCGGTCGGCGTAAGACCTAGTTTTTCTGGCCGCTGACCACAATATTCCCATGAGGAACTATGCAGTGCCGAACTTATACGACTTTCTCGCCCGGAATTGCAAGACCTACGATGGAGGAGAATGCAAGATTCGAAATTAAGCTAGTCATGCTACAAATGATTCAAAACGCGGGGTAGTTTGGAGGTCTACAAGAAGAGGAACCGCATGCCCATTTGACCAGCTTCGTAGAGATTTGTAATACATTCTCCATCCCTGGTGTGACTCCAAAAGAAATAAGATTATATCTCTTCCCCTATACACTTCAGGATGAGGCAAAAAGGTGGGCTCATTCATTGGAGCCAAATGGAATCAACTATTGGGATCAGTTGGTTAAGTGATTTATGAAGAAATTTTTCCCTCCCGCAGTTAATGCAAGAAGACGAAGGTACGTGTTGAATTTCGAGCAAATGGAGAATGAGACTCTGAGCACCGCATGGGTGCAATTTAGGAGACTGGTGAAGAATTGTCCGCATATTGGGATTCCCGATTGCGTTCTTATGGAAACCTTTTATAATGGCCTGGATAGATCGACGCAAGTTGTTGTTGATGCCTCCGCGACAAGAGGATTTATGGACAAAACGTACACTGAAGCAAAGGTCATCTTAGATCGCATCTCTCAAAATACAGATGACTGGGTTGATGATAGGTATGGAGGAAGAGACCCAGAGCGAAGAAAAACGGAAAGCACCATTGTACCTGCTGATACAATGACGACATTGGCCGCCCAAATGGTCGCAGTTACCTCGCTCCTTCAAACGATGGCGATTAATCAAGGAACTCTCTCCCAGGGTGCATCGCAAGCCAATGCGCTAACGTAAGTGGAAGCAATAAGCTGTGTACAATGCGGGGGAGGGGGTCATTCAGTGGAAATGTGCCCATCAAATCAACAGACGGTGTACTCGATCCAGAACAACCCGTTTAGCAACACGTACAACCCAGGTTGGCAGAATCACCCCAACTTCAGTTGGGGAGGGAACAACGATAGGAAGGCCAAAGGAATCTATATAGCAATCAATCCGAGAATCGAGGCAATCCTCCAGCTTTTCATCAGGGTCAAAATTGAGTCACTACCAAAATAGGCAATTGCATAACCAACCTTCCTCATCCAACACCTTAATAAATTCATCGTCCTTGGAAGCTCTGCTCAAGCATTATATAGAAAGAAATGATGCGATCATGCAATCGCAAGCATCTTCCATAAGGAACTTGGAGGTCCAGGTCGGGCAGCTGGCGGCCGAGCTTAGAAACAGAACACCTGGTACACTGCCCAGCAACTCAGAAGCCCCTGGATCGAGTGGGAAGGAACAATGTCAAAATTGACATTAGGCAGGCAAGTCTGATCGCCTGCAGGGATGCGGTTGCGGTAACCCTGAAGAACTTTCTTTAAACAGCACCCTATCACTATCTTTACTGCTTTCTTTACTGCTTTGTAATTGCTTTCGTAAATTAATTTTCTTGTTTCATTGAATTTATTTCTATTTCAATCTTAGCTTGCGTTAATTTAGTTTCCTGCCTAGTTGAATTTATTTCCAATTTTGTCTCAGTTTGCGTTGATCTTAATTTTCTGTGAATGAATGATGAAAGTGAACACCGCAACATCTTATCAACTTGGTTTTGGGATAAGCGTTATGATGTTGGTGATACTATAATAACACCAGGTATGCATTGCGACGATGGGTGTATCTTGCGCTAATAGATACACTTTGCGCCCGTCCTCTAAAAATGCATTGCATTGACGGATGAGTGCGCTCGTATGTACACTACGCCCGTCCTCTGCAAATACACAATATGTTGACGGATGTGTTGCGCTGGTAGCAATACCTTGCGCCCGTCCTCCAGAAATGTGTTGTGTTGATGGTTGTGTTGCACTAATACATACATTGTGCCCGTCCTCCGCAAATATGCATTTGTGGTAACGGATGCATTGCGTTAAACACTTAACATTGCACCCGTCCTATTAAATAAAAAAAATGATAAAATATTTGTAGAGAGGGTAGTCAAATCGCTTCAGCTCCCGAGAAAGTTATTACTCAGCAGACGAAAGGATGTCCTTTCCTGCTAAGTCATAATGGGAGGGCCCTGCCACCAGACCTGAGGTGGCACTCCCAGTACCTTCAACCGAGAGTGAACTGAAACGAAAAGACAAAAATGAGGTATTCGGGAGTATTTTGAGCCATTTAAAACGAGATGGGGGGTTACCAGAGGCTGGAGTAGTGAACCAGTCCCTGCCGACAGAGGAGGAGTTAGCAGTGGCTTCGCGGAGAATGGCCCTGACCATTTCGGATCCTAAGAAGACTGCCCCAACAGACTCCAATGAGGGACCCATTGGGGTTGTTTTGGAGGTTGTGGAGGCGAAGAAGCAGACAGGGAAGTTTGATGAGAAGAAGGAGAAGAAAAAAGATGAAGAAAAACGGGCAGAAGAAGATGAAGTCTCCCAGCTAGAAAAGAAGAAGAAAGAAAAGAGGAGAAGTGAAAGAAAACAACACAGGCGAGAAAAGAAGCGCCTAAAGAAAGAGGAAGAAAAGAGGAAATGGGTGGAAAGTTTAGATGTCGACGGAGAATCAACCACCACAAAGGTGGAAGAGAGGGTGTCAGCGTAAGCTAAATCATCAGTGCAACTACTAGCTTCATCGTCGCATACCAGACTAGTTGCGTCAGACGATAAAGAAGATCCTGACATCTCCCCTCTAATGCGGCGTCTCAAGGAGAATGTGTCGTAAGGGTCCACAAGTGACCCAACATTTTTTCAACGCATAGCAAAGGAGAGGGAAGAAAGAAAAAGACAATTAGAAGAGAAGGAAAAGAAGATGTCACGTGCACGCCAAATCATCGCATCAGGCAATTTGACCAGAAAACTTCACGATGAAGAGGTTCGTCGTGACAACGCAAGGGCGGAAGATGAAAAGAGAAGAAGGCTCGAGGATGAGCAGTGCATTGTGCTCGCCTTGGAGTAATTTGAAAGAGAAATGAGAGAAGAAGAAGAAATGGAGAAGAAGGAAATGGAGGAAAATGAGAGATGCCGCAAAGCAAATGTTCAGCGCGTCAGAGAGCAGAAGAGAAAAGAAGTGGAAGAATGGGAAAATGAAAAAGAAGAGCAACGCAAGGCGCGAGAACGCATCCAAAGACAAAAATCCCACTTTGCGTCAGGAAAAGGGCAAAGCTAAAGTGGAGAGCAGCGAGCTTGCGTCGACCAGGAGGCGTCCAACAACCACGAAAGAAAATGATGATCTGTGGATGGAAATGGGCTTCTTTCCTGCATCGGCACCACTACCGGATCTCATCACCAGTGTTGTGGTGGAACATGGGTGGGAAGCTTTCTACCAGTGTCCATCCATCGTTATTCCATCGATAGTGAGGGCCTTCTACCACGGCCAGCTCCACGACACCGAAGATGCGATGATCGTCGAAGGGAGGGTAGTGTCGTTCAGCGCAGAGGACATCAATCAGCTCTATCAGTTGAAGAATTTCTCAGAAACACCGGGTAACAAACTGATTGATGATCCTGAAGAAGAGCATATGGAGGATGCACTGAGAGTATTAACGCAACCAAGCACCAAGTGGACAGTGTCCTTAACAGGCATAAGAACCCTCGCCTCCAATCGGCTGCTACCAGAAGCGCGCCTTTGGATCTATTTGGTGAAAAGGCGACTCATCCCAACATTGCATAACAAGACCATTTCAAGGGATCGAGTTATGGCCGCATATTGCATAGCGCGCGACATTCCGATTAATGTGGGCCAGCTTCTTGCGAAGCAAATCTGAGGTTTTGTTGGCCGTGTAAGAGGTTAGTACTTCTTCCCATGGACAATTTCGAGCCTATGCCTATCTGTGGGCGCGGGCATTGAAGAAGAACCCATGCCAGAAGTGCACGGTGTCATCAACACGAAGACCCTGAGAATTCTTCTCAAGGATTCACCGCATTGCCCCAAGCTTGTACCAAAACGGCCCCTCATTTATTTAAATGCACCACAACCACCAAGACCAAAGAAGCAGCACCGAAATGACAAAGGGAAGGAAATTGTCCAAGGAAGTTCACCGCAAAAGCAAACCAAATTACCCTTGGACCCTTTACCCTTAGTCATTCGTCCACCAAGCCTACAAATGAACCCCTTTCCTCTCTTCCCGAACAATTCACCAACCTCCTCCTTGCCCCCGACTCCAACCCCACATCTCCAACAGCGTCCACCCGTCATCCATTTCCACCCCACTTTTCACTGCCAACATCGCCGCATGTTGATGACCCATACGATTTGGGAGCAGGCCCTTCCGCTCAACCTCAAACCGATGCTAGTGAAACATCGACGGAGCAACCCTCCACCGCATCCCTTGCTGCTGCCTTAGAAGATATGTGGGTCTTCTTATCTCAAGAGCTAACCTTCTTCCACCATTCATTAACGAAGTTGCGAGAGAGCAACGCAGAGCTGCGGCAGGCGATGGTCAATATTCAACGCAACATTTTCACCATTCGCCTGAATCAAAGACAGATGGCCGAGCTCAACCATGAGTACTTCAATTTCTTGACTACATATCTACATGGTCCCGTGGTGCCTCCACATCTACAGCAACCTCTGCAATTTCAAGAAGCCCTGCAAAGGGCTCTTCCGCAACTCCCTCCTCAACAAGAGCCCCCGCCGCAACTCTAAATTTGGGGGTGTACCACCTTCTCCACAATTTTGCATTCTCTTTTTTTTTTTTTTTGCGGTCATTCAATTTTTTTTTATATAGATAGTTATACCTTGTATTCTTCTGTACATACTTACAATTTTGTGTTGTGATCATTATAATTCTTTGTGTACTTAGAAAAATTTTATACAACTGAGTAATCATTCTTTCTTTATGCGTTGGCCTCTTTATTTTATCATCCTTTGTCAATTTATTGTGGTAATTATTTTCTTTTCTTTTGCATTGTTTATTTGCACTGCCATGATGAGTATTATGCGTAACCTTAGCGAAATTTGCCAAACACTTAGACAATTCATCGCAATAGCTCTACTTTACCTTCTCTGTTACAAGACTCTGCTCAAACCTTCTTTTCAAAAGTTTGACTAAGTGTTTTGTCAATACTGTCCAAAACAATGTAATGAGGACCTTGCGCATCTCTAAATTTGGGGGTGAGGAAGGTCTGAGCAGATGCGATCAAGCGAATATGGTCATATCAGGCAAATGCGTTCATCATCGTCAAAAAAAATTTAAAAAAAAACTCCACTGTCAGCGTAAGGGAAATCCCAACCTGATAAAAGTTAAGTCGTGAAAGAAACCTGCTCGTAGTTGGATGTTCACATGACACCTATGGGAGTAAGCCAAAACGAAGGTAGGTTACAAGAATCGACGCAATACAAAAAAAAAATAAGAAAGAAAATAAGAATAAAAAAGACAACTCCACAGACCAGCAAAAGTAAAACTTGGCTAAGGATCAAGAGTTGAAGTTGAGCTTGGTACACAACCGAAGTTGGATGCTCGCATGACACCCGTGGGAGTAAGCCAAAACGAAGGGTGTAACCATGATCAACGTTCATTATAGGATGACGCAAACCGGGCCACCACATAAAAGACACACTTCGTTGTTTTCACAAGGATAGGTAAAACATTCTTTTCAAAACAAGAAGAGAACTTTGGGCAAAGGTTTGTCTTAGATAAGAATAAAGTAGAGCATGTTGAAGAAATGTCAAAGGATAAAAGGAACTTGTAGGTTTGAGAAATTATGTAGAGGTGGAGCATTCGGAGTAGCCGATCGACGCAAAGTTAGGATAGGAATTGAGCTGAATTACCTTAGTCGAGGATATGCTTGAGGACAAGCATATATCTAAATTTAGGGGTGTGATAACTTATAGAAATACAAGTTATTTATACCGTTTTATTTAGATTATGTGGCAAAAAGAAGGAAAAGTTGTGTCGACCGTATAGAAATTGGCTTAGAAACGTGAAAATTGTAAAGTGTCGTAAGCACACCCGCTAACCCCATTGCGATGGCAAGATGGAATGTCCAGGTCTTTGTTTTGCAGGAAACAGTTCACCGCATGCGACAATCGCTTGAGGACAAAAATGAATAACACATTATCACTGCATGCGCCAATCAATCAAGAACGAAAAAGAACAACGCAATTGCAGTGCATGCGACGATCGAGCATGGACGCAAACGATCAACGCATTTGTACCGCATGCGGAAATCGATAGAAGATCAAAGAAATTACACCGCATGCAGTGATCGATCGTAGATGTAAAGAGCGACACATTCGCAAGGACTTCTAAAACTGTACAGCTTTTCTGTTGTATGATTCTGACAAATTGAATGTGGAGTAGAGCGGACGTTCCCACTAAGCCATAGTAGGAAAAATCAGCTTTTCAAAGCAAGACCACTAATGCAGAAGGTGCCAAGGTCTATAAATAGCTACATCAAATTCGAAGAAATGAGGCTGGTCTGAAGAGACAACTTAGAGAAAATCTGGGGAGAAATACGAGACAAGACTGAAAGGTAAGTCTCTGGAGCAAGCAATTCATTCTCATTCCCGAAGAAGAAGCTCTGTGCAAAAGGTCACTTCTACCTGGAAAACAAGCCTGAGAGGGAAATTCTTCACTCCATTCCTACCACACGTCGGCAAGCAAATCGTCTCCGATCGGGATCTTTGTCAAGACATTGACACTCTTTCTATATTTGTTCTTATTTTCTATTCATCCACTGTATTCATCTCTAATATTTCATTCACTATCTGTAACAAACACTTATCCTTATATTTTAATATCATTATCGTATTCATCGTCATGTCTCTGTTCTTCTCCATACATTCATCATCCATTTCTTTCACCATGTGTAACTAATCTCCCAGGGTAAAGGGGAAGGATTAAGCGAGTAAGTTAATCCTTGTTAAAGAAATCGACTGAGTTTAGCTAAAGCATGCTCAACGGCATCTTCACCTATGAGAGCAGAAGTGAAGATGTTATTTCGCCTCTCAAAAGAAGGTTGGAAGAATGCATTAACTAAAGCGATAAGTATTTCCAGAGATGAAAACAACCTTGCGTTCACCACGTTCATCCCTGTTTCACCATAGACATATGGGAACGTGGCCGATCACTGAAAGGTGTAAGCCAAGGGAAAGCGGAACCTTAATACTCAAACTTATTTGAGTCAATATTTATTAGATAGGGACAGACAAAGAAGAGTTATAATTCCTTCAACTAGTTACACCGAAATGAATTATATGAACTTAGTGCTTAATGTTATTGTGGCTTCTACTAATAAAAAACCAACTACTTTTGAAGAGGCCACAAGTGGTCCTAATGCCAGGAGTTGGAATGAAGCTATGAATGAGGAAATGCATTCACTAAATATGAATGATACTTGATCCCTAGAACCCCTCCCTAAAGGATGCAAGCCAATAGTATCTAAGTGGGCTTTTAAGCTAAATTAGGGAACTTCTAGTGAACAAAAGCTAGATATAAGGCTAGGTCAGTTGCAAAGGGCTTCACACAAAGGGAGGGCATAGATTATTCAGAGATATTTTCTCCAGTAGTCAAGCAAAATTCTATTCAACTCTTTCTATATATATGTTCTCAATAAAATTTGGAATTGGATCAACTAGATGTGAAGACTACTGTAACGGTGATTTAATGTTTCCATTTTAAGCATGCGCACAATGATATACAATAAAGATAATTTTATGCGATACTACATTCTAAGTGTATACGTTGATAGTGATATGCTCGTAGTATGTGATGAAGTAGTGCATGTCACAAGTTTCCTTACGCTGAAACCAAGTATAATTCCAACGCAAGTTTCTCAGAATGATCCAAGGTCGAACACTGGGATTGTTGTCACTAAATACGATACTTATGTGATACATGCGACCGGTTATAATAATGAATAAAGAATTTTGGTTTATACAGAAATATAAATTGTGCTGAAAGAAAAAAAAAAATGCGTTGATAAAGTAAATTCCTAAACTACTATGATACAGGGTTCGAGGACTGGCTGTGAAGTTGTACAAAAGAATCTATAAATGTGATGGCAAGTCTTATGAATGAGGCAGAAAGAGAATGAGTAAAAAGTAAAAACATCGCAAGTTCGTAAATCGTGTTAAGGACGCAACTAAGGTTCCACTTTCCCTTAGCATACACCTTTCAGTGATTAGTCGCGTTCCCATACGTCTATAGTGAAACAGAGATGAACGTGATGAACACAAGGTTGTTTCCATCTCTGGAAATACTTCTCGCTTTAGTTAACGCATTCTTCCAACCTTCTCTCGATAGGTGGAATAACATCTTCACCTCTACTCTCACAGGTGAAGATTTCGTCGAGCATGCTTTAGCTAAACTTAATTGATTCCTTGACACAGATTGACTCACTCGCTTAATTCTCGCTGTTTACCCCGGGGATTAAGAATACATCATAGAGAAAATGGAAGATAAATGTATGGAAAGAGACAGAGAGATGATAATGATGACGATGATAACATTTAATTCTAAAATTAAGCGTTTGATACATGTTTGTGAATGAGGGATTAAAGAAGATGAACACAGAAGATGAATTAGAGAATAGAAACAAATACGGAAAGAGTGTCAACGTCTTGACACAGATCCCGATCGGAGACTTGTGCTTGTCGACGTATGGATGTGGTGGAGAGGAAAGCTTCCCTCTCAGGCTTGCTTTCCCAGTAGAATTGACCTTTTGCACAGAGCTTCAGCTTCGGGAATCGGAAGAATTCTTTGCTCGGAGACTCCCCTTTCAGCCTTGTTTTGTAGTTCTCCCGGATTTACTCTGTAAGTCTCTTCAAACCAACCTCTCTCCCAGTATATCTTTTAGCGAATTTGAGGAAGCTATTTATAGACAAGACCTTGGCTCTTTGAATTTGTGGTCTCCACGGTATAAATATGGTAATTCCTGCCATGGCGTAATGGAAAATTCCTCTCTGCTCCACGATCAATCCGTCAGAATTTCACAACAAAAAGCTGTACACTTGTCAGAATCATCCACGAATGAGTTGCTCTTCACATCTTCGATCGATCGCCGCATGCGGTGGTGTTGTAAATACATTTAATAATTTTTCAATTTAAAAAGTTATCTTCTATATTTTAATTGCATTTAACAGAAAATGCAATATTATTAAGCCACAATGGGCAGAAATAGGAGTACAATCCTTTAGAGCTTCCTTTACTATCGAATCAGGAAATGTATTTTTCTAAGTACCCAATAGAAACATTCTTTTTGCATTCTTAGCTAAAAAATCTGCTAAATTATTAAACTCACTATTTACAAATAAAAAAGCAGATCTCTTGAAGTTCTTCGTTAACGACCATATTTCCTTCAGCCAGCAAGAAACTTCACCCAAATTTTCTGATTTTTGAAGAACAATATTTATTGCCTATAAGCGATCGGATTCAAGAATCATGTTTCTGTCGATGGAAGACTCAATGGCTAGGCGCAACCCTTCAACTATTGCCAGAATTTCAGCATATGGAGGAGGGTAAACAATATTTATGTGGTTTGCTGCTGCTGCTACTAATAATTTCCCAGGTGGATCTCTAATTGTTGCTCTATTACCAGTGGAAGATGAAGAGGTATCCCAAGCTGCATCAATATAATTTTAATCCAATCATCAGTAGGGAAAACCGATGCAGTGATTGAGGGATTGAATTTTTGGACATGATAGATGGAGGTATTTTCCTTTTACTTTCAGAATATGTGAATTTTTCTCTATATTTCAAAATCCACTGGCTTTTGCAATTATCTGGTTGAATAGATTGACCATTAAGGATGGCGTTTCAATCTCCCCAAATCCCCAGCAAGCAATAGCCACCAGATTTTATTCCTTGCTTGAATATGAACCATTTAGTTTAGTCCATCGATGATTGAAGCTATTATTAAAATTTTCATCCAGGTATTGATTCTTCAAGATTAGATGCCATATTTGTTTCGCACAGGGGCAACTGAAGAGGATATGATCAACACTTCCAAATTTTTTGTTACAAGTAGGGGTATGAGTTTCATTCCTCTATTGCTTAGGTTTCCTCTAGTTGGAAGGATATTTTTTACAGCTCTCCATATGAAGTGTTTCATTTTCTAAGGCACTGATAGATTCCATAGTTTCGTTCAAATTGGTTCCATAAGATTTGTATTGGATATATATAATCTTGATTTTTGAAACCAGTTGTATCCACTTTCACAGTATATATACCTTTTTTGTCAAAATGCCAAATTAATGTGTCCTTTAATCTTTGATTCAAGGGAATTTTCTTAATAGTTTCCACATTTTCTTCAAGGATTGTTGAATAAAGGAGAGGAATGTTCCATGTTCCACTTGGGAGGATGAAGGCTAACAAAGAATCACTATATTTGGGGTTGATCCAATTGGGTTGAAAGTTTTTTTCCCTTGGGAAACCATGGGTCAGAGAAGGTTTTGATAGGATTGCCTTGGCAGTGCCTCCTAAATTGGAGAATATTTACATAATCGTTTAGTGAATTGATTAAGGGAACTTTCTAGGTTGGTGGTAGAAATTTAAGGATAATGCATTAGTAGGTAGTTTCTTATTTTTCCTATAAATACTTGTATTATTTCCACTTGACTGAATGTAGAACTCAATTGAAACAGTTGATGCTTCGTGCAATATTTTCTTTCTTGTCACATTTCGTTCTCTTTAATTTGTTGTTTTTCATTACAGGAGCATTCAAGTTTTTTGTCTTATGTTTGAGTTTAAATACTCGGTGAAGATGAACGGTGGAAACAACATTTGTGTACACAAGCTTACCGGTGATAATTATAGCCATTAGAGGCTATATATGTTGTTGAAATTCCTTGAATTTGTTTTATGACCCTAGGGCTTAGAGTATTGCACTATATAAACTATCTAACCGTAGAGGCGCCATGTGTATTCAGAAAACATTCTCTTTAATAATATTGTTCTTCATCTGCTTCGTGGACATAGTGTTAGTGAACCACGTATATCTATGTGTCGATTCTTTTATGTTCCTTTATATCCTTTAATTGCAATATTCCTAACAAATTGGTATCAAAGCCATGCCCTGTCAATAAAAGTCCTCGGTAGTTGAACAAGATGTAGTCATGTTCAGAGTATTCGTTCGTGGTTGAGCCTTCAGACGGGCAATGTGCTCAAGTGTAATTCGAATGGATGACTACTCCGTGGTTGAGTTAGCATGGAGATTTTCATCAAATATCACATTCCTACTAAGTATAACTCTATTTTCAGAAGGTGACCAGACTTCATATCCCTTAATTCCATCCCCAAAACCCACATATTGCCCTTTTTAGCTCTCAGTTCCACTTTATCCTCATTAACATGATAGTAGATAGTACAACCAAAAACGTGAATTGAAGTTAATGGCATTTATTTAAGGTAGTGCCTCCTAAATTGGAGAATATTTACATAATGGTTTACTGAATTGATTGAGGGAACTTTTCTAGGTTAGTGGTAGAAATTTAAGGATAATGCATTAGTAGATAGTTTCTTATTTTTCCTATAAATACTTGTATTATTTCCATTTAACTGAATGTAGAACTCAATTGAAACAGTTGATGCTTCATGCAATATTTTCAAAGTTTACGACTAAAGGATGTTGTCAAAGTCTAAGTTATAAGTAGGTTCGAACAAATTTCGAGGAGAAATTTCTTTTGGGGGGGAAGAATTTGTAAAACCCAAACCTTAATTACTTTAAGTAAGAGTAAGTAATGTGATGTCTTCTAATGAGTCAAATGAAGCCATGTTTTAGGAGGGATAGAGGATGAAAGCAAGAAGAAATAAGTTCTTGTGTAGTTAAGTGTAAACCCCAAATTCTAAGTTTCCTAAACAAGCATATTTAGCCAAAGGAATGATATATTAAATATCTAATAACTGAAAATTCATATTATTTATAGAAGTTGTGGAGAAAGGAAAAGGAAAACATATTAAATAAGGAAACTCACTTATTGGTTTGGCTGAAGGCACTAAATATGGGGTGACGTGGCGAATAATCCTTGAACTCGAGAGGCGGTAGGAAGATTAAAAGGAAGAGGAACTTCGAAAGCTTGGTTTCGGCAATCTACACGAATAAATTTAGTGAAATCTATGCTATTTGAAAGCTGGGAGAATCTAGTTTTCGAGATTGTCTTGTCGGAGAAAGATTGTAGGAGGAGAAGAAAAGAAGTGAAGAAAATGCAGAGGAGGCAGAATCTCGGGTTAATCTGGGCTCGAGGTAAAAATTGGAAGCTCTAGGCCAAACTATAAGGAATTTTTGGCTGACATTTTAAGGTAAGAAAGTTAACTCAATTCTAAACATGTTTGTAGAAGGAAATTTCTTCAAAAGAGGTCTGGATTTTGAGTTATGAATTTTTGAAGTTGTAACAGAGAATCTGTGCATAAGCAGACAGCTGCTTAGGAAGAACAAGCAAACAGCTCACCGTGGGAAGTTATAACGAGATATGGAGAATGAGGATCTTGCTTATGAAAGAAATCTCGCTAATTTTGTTTGAGGATCTCGATCAAGAAGGAAATCTCACTAGAAATTGGGCTGAATCTCGCTGGTATGGTGAGTATCACTAGGTTGAAGTTTGTTGAAGAAATGCTTGATCTCACTCATGAGGAAGAATTCACTCATGATGAGTATCTCACTAGTAAAGTTGTCTTTGATGATGAAAGTTTCATTAGTAAATGAATTATTTGAGGTATTTTGCTAAGAATTCTAAGTAGTTTAACTGGGAATTATGTCCTTGCATGCCAAGAAGAGCTAGGAGAGGCGTATAACCCGTTAAGAGGCCAACGAGCTGTGAGTGACTATGTGATAATTTAATGTTTTAATGATGTAGAAACTATGATTTCTTTGAAGTTATTTCTCATGCTAAGTGTTTATATGAAGTGCCAAGCAACCTATGTTTGAAGCTATTTCTCATGCTAAATAAAGCATGTTTTCCATGGAAATTGACATGATTTAAGTATGTTATCTTGTCCAAATACTTCCAGCATGTTTTAGTAACTCCATTTTCATGATGTTTACTAATCTATGAGTGTTTCAAGTATGTTATCCATGTCTAATGCATGCTAATGGTTTTTACGAGCTAGTTCAACATGATTTAAGCCAACTTATTTTACAAAGTGTGAAGCATGCATTAGAGCTAAGCTAAGGTTGAATGAAGCTTGATGTATTATGTTTGAAATACTTAAGGTTGTCAAAGTACATGCATTGGTATTCCTAAACATAATGAGAAAGGATACTGAAGGTAGAGAAAGTATCCTAAAGAGTTTTCTATACTATATTTGAGAGTTATTCTTTTAATACTCTTCGAGAACTTAATAGTTTAAGTGAGCCGGATACTGAAGGTAAGGAAGGTATCTGAATAAATGTACCTAAGGTGTTGACGGTACATAGAAAACTCCATGTGCATGTAGGTAGTTCTGAATGAGAGGCCGAAGTATGGGTCTCCTAGGCCATAAACCAGCAAAGAGAGGCCGAAGTATGGGTCTCTTGGCCAATAACATAAATGTACCTAAGGTATTGACGGTACATAGAAACTCTATGTGCACGTAGATAGTTATTAATGAGAGGCCGAAGTATGGGTCTCCTAGGCCATATACCAGCAAAGGGAGGTCGAAGTATGGGTCTCCTAGGCCATATACCAGTAAAGGGAGGTCGAAGTATGGGTCTCCTAGGCCATATACCAGCAAAGGGAGGCCGAAGTATAGGTCTCCTAGGCTATATACCAGCAAAGGGAGGCCGAAGTATAGGTCTCTTGGCCGGTAACAGACATTGGGAGCTAGAGCGATATATGCTCGTTCTCAACTAAGGAATAATGATGTTTAATAGTGGTTAAATGTTGTTATCAATGTTTATGTTTAAAGGAAGTTGCTTGAGATGCCCATCGGTATATTTAAAGAGATCGACGTAGGGATCTCGCCCAGCCATAGTTCAATATGAACAGGTCGAGTAGAGGTCTCTCCTGGCCATGGCTTGGCGTTGGGAATTAGAGCAATGAATGTTCATTTTTAACTAAGATTCAGGTTTCAAATACAATGGTTTTAAAGGTTTTATGTACACGTTTGCTTGGTATATTTTAGTTACAGTATTATGTTTTTAAGCTTTTAGTTTAAGCATGAGATTTACGTTTTTATTAAGTCACTCACTGGGCTTCTAGCTCACGTTTTCAAATGTTTTCTTTTTCAGGTAGCGGTCAGTTCCCAAAATATTTTTCTATTGCTGCTCTGCCACTCACAGAAACAGATTGAAGGAAGCGTAATTGAAGACCTGTATTAGTTAGTACACATGTGTCAGTCTAGTGACTAGTATTCTTGATGGGGCTCATTAAATTGTAATATTCATGTATGGACAATGCTGCGAAACCATGTAATGTAAATGTATTAAGTTCTAAGTTAATATGTTCGTATATCGATGATATGTATGTATTCAGGGTTTGAACAAAGTTTAACAGGTTAGATAGGCAGTAAGTGACAGCAAAAGGGTTGGTAACTATTGCAGTCACCATTCCATCCGGGTTAAGAGGGTAATCTGGAGTGGGATGTGACAAGTTGGTATCAGAGCAAAAGGTTTTGGAAAGAGAGGAGAAAAGTTTATATATACAAGTCTGAGTCCTGAGTCCTCAGCATGTGTACTACCTAAGTAAGAGGAAGATGTCAGGAAAAGTGGCAAGCAGAGCAGGCAGACAGACAACGGGAACCCTAACCCTACCTTTAGAAGTTCCGAGATTCGAGGGAATTCAAATGTTAGTGAATGGACAGGTAAAGACCCGTAAATCAGGAAACGACTTCTGACGGGGAGTCGAGGATTCCGCAAACAGGATTAGATCCTCAGTTAGAGGACAGAATATTTAACAGGATCGCCAAGAGGTTGGTGAAAAGTGTTGAATCCATTTTGGCGGATTTGAAAAGGAAGTACGGTATTGAGAATGACCTAATAGGTATTGATAAAGGACAGAGAGCTACAAGTCAGCATAGGGTAGGAAGGAAGAAGCCAAGACTTATGATTAGTATGGATGATAGATCAAGGTTTTAGCATCCTACCGAGCTGGTAGCTGGTATGGGTAAGAAAACCTTATGCACGAATTGTGGTACGCATCATCGAGGGACATGTTATAAAGGGAAAAACGTATGTTTCTAGTACGGACAAGCATCACATTTCAAGAAGGAATGCCCAACTAGGTCGAGGAGTTTAGATAGAACACGGAATGACTTTACAGACGATAGATAAGCCTAGTGGCTTAGGAGCCGATGAAGGGATTCAAGAGAAGAAAAACGAGAAAGGAAGCAGGACGATCTCAGCAGCAGGGCAGGTTTTTATGAAATGTCCTACCAGGAGGCAGAGGAGTCACCTAATGTTGTGAATGGTAAAGTAATTTTATGCACCAGTATATTTATGAAATAGTTGCTTATGGTGCTATACCTTTATTGCTATCTAGCATGTTGCACTGCTTGTAGGAAAGATTGTGGAGAGCATGTCCCTAAGTAGTTATTATTATGTTGTGGAGAGGTTGTAATAGTATAAGAGTTTTACAAGCTCTAGAGTAGCTGTTGATAAGTATAGTTATGAAGTGATTCCATTAGATTTCCTGGAATTGATGTCACTCTAGAGCATGAATTTTCCGAATAAATGTTATAACCGTATGAATTGTTTTAATGATGGATAATGTTCGAGAGATTTGGTAGGCAAGAGTCAGTATTTGTAGGAAGCAAAGGAATACTTTCAGTAAGTCTAATATCAGCAGTGAAGACTAGGAAGTTGCTAAGTAAAAGATGGAAAGCTTATTTAGCCCATGTGATGGTTTCATAGGACGAGAAGATGAAATCTGAGGATGTACCAGTTGTACAAGAGTTCCT
This sequence comes from Benincasa hispida, assembly GCF_027475165.1. Taxonomy (NCBI): domain Eukaryota; kingdom Viridiplantae; phylum Streptophyta; class Magnoliopsida; order Cucurbitales; family Cucurbitaceae; genus Benincasa; species Benincasa hispida. Next base: position 75,384,375 of record NC_143489.1, read on the forward strand.
GGATGTTTTCCCTGAAAATTTATCAGATTTACAATCTGATAAGGAAGTTGAGTTTACTATCGATTTAATTCTAGATACAACACCTATTTTTCAGGTACCATTAAGCATGGTGCCAGAAGAACTTAAGGAGTTGAAAGTTTAGTTACAGGAATTAATAAATAAAGGTTACAACAAATCCAGTGTGTCACCTTGATGACATATTGGTGTATTCAAGCAGTAGGGAAGATCACGGGAATCATTTGAGGATAGTTTTGCAGACGCTGCGATAGAAGCAGTTGTATGCCACGTTCAACAAATGTGATTTCTGGTTAGACCAGGTTGTATTTCTTGGTCATATGGTTCAAGCAGCAGGAGTGAATGACTCTAAATGCTTTAAATGTTTTAAGTAAATTGTTAAAGCTTATGAATGTTTAGCAATGCATGCCTACTGAAAGCTATTTATGACAATTATTCTCAAATAGTTACCAAACAACGCATCTCACATTAATGTTGTATTTATGCTATGTTTTACAATGACCATGAGGATGTGTTAGTAAGGAATGTGTTTAGGCAACTAAGTTATTAAGAGATAAGAATATGCAAGCAAGTAAGTATAAATAGCTCAGTACTGAGGTACATGAAGAAGGTACTAGAGCTTAGACTAGAATGTGAATAACTCAGTACTGAAGTACATAGAGAAGGTACTGAGGCCTTGCCCTAGAATTTGAATAGCTCGATACTGAAGGACACGGAGAAGGTATCTGAACAATAGTACCTAAGGTATGACGGTACTTAAACTAGAATTGTACAATTAAGGGAAAAGTTGTGGTTGATAGTGTCGAGAACACTCCATTCTAGCCATGAATTGATGTTGAGGGATTTGAGTAAAGATTATCTCTCAACTAAGAATGCAAGTTATGATTGTAGGAAGAGAACAAAAGGAGTTCCTTCCCAGTTAAGTAGTAACGCAGTAAAGAATGATAAGGAGTGAGCAAAACGGCCACTCTAGACTAATAGACTAAGGCATAGTCTAGCAAAATAGGAAAATCACTATGTGATGTTTGATTTGTCAACAAGTGAAACCTAGAAGGCAAAGGCCAGCAGGATTACTCAATCCACTACCGTACCTGAGTGGAAGTCAAGAGTCACACAGGTAAACATAGACTTTTCACTAGAAATAGAATGTATAACAGGTTTGCTCAGAGGTTGGTGGCAAACGTGAAGTCTATTCTAGTGAACTCAGAGGAAAGAATGTAATCTAGAGGAAGTCCTAGTCAAATTAAACCTAAAAGGAGGGAAAAAATGAGCAACAGTGGGCTCAAAATGTACCAAGGGTACATTGAGTATAAAAGTAAGGAACAAAATGGTCAGCAGAAGACAGCTGAGAGTTCTTCACCTCCTTTATCCATTCCGAGTGATGACTGGAGCCTTCGACCGGAGTTAGATCTCGAGAGAGTCAGCTCCTCTGCCCATCCATGGCACCACCGGCAGCCTTGACGCACATCCGCTAGAAGCAAAGCTTTGCTTCCAGCTGGTCATTTCTTTTCCTTTCTTTTTCTATATTGTATTGTATGACATTTGGAATTAAGGAATTAATACAATCTGTTTTCAATGCATTTCTCTGTTCCTTCGACTCCATCTCCATCTTCTCTATTTAGCATCATTACTTTCATTGCAACACTTAGTGGGATTACTTGGGTATTACATACTTAGTCATGTGGATTAGGAATATGAAGCATGTAGCAACCCACCGAGAGGTGTGCGTTGCGCAAGTGTGTGAGTAACTTTATTTGCTTAGTGTGAAGCTGCTACAACGCCTGTCTATAGGCTAACACATTACTTGTCTATGAGTGAAGTCAGCAACAATCAACTGCCCGAGAGGATAAGTGGTTGGGCGCATTAAGCAAGGTATACGTTGTTCACTAGGGATAGTAACAATCTTGCATCAACCAAGTTCATGTGTTTGTCTTGTCTTATGTTGTGCCCAACACCCCTTTAGAGCTACTCGAGAGAGAGTCTAAAGAAAGAACCTAATGACTAGAGAGCTAGGTTAGAATCTAGACTCGAGAGAGCAAGATTAGATCGGCATAAGCAAGAGATAGGGACTTAGAGATAAGCTCTGTTTGTCAACATTGCATCGCATGCACCCTAGGAATAGGAATGATATATGTGGTCGCCTTGTTTGTGTATCATCGCATAGACAAGAATTAGAGGCTTATGTGTAGGCTCTATAGACATCTCTGCACATACATCGCATGCGTTCTAGCATTAGAAGCCGTAGCATTCGCACCGAGAGGTGGTTTACTATTGTATGAGTGTTGCATGATCGCATTAGTTTGCGTTGACTAGGGTTGCCCTTGTGGTCACTCTTAAGGGTTGCAATGAAAACATCTCCGCATTTTATCTATTTCCCATACATTTATTTCATGTCAAGGTTTGTCGTATCTCTACCTTTCATACATATTCTCATTGAGTTGTCTGTTAAATAGGAGTAGGAGTAGGATTAACGTAGCAATATCCCCTCCATTCTTTTATTCAACCACCGCATGCATAATCACCGCAAACATATAGTTACAAGTCCCTGTGTTCGACCTCGGATTACCTGAGAAACTTACGTCTATGTTATACTTAGCGTGAACGCAAGAAAACTTGTGGCAGGACGCATGGTCATCGCATACATTCGTTAAGGCATTTTTCATTCCAACGCATGACCATCGACGCATGACTATCAACGCATATCTTAGGAACATGCATCGCATACCGCGTCTAAGGGAAGTTGGTTGTCGAGTAAAATTGACTTTCAATTTCCCGTCATCACCTGTCCTCCTATTTCATCTCCAAATGTCGCTCGAAATGTTCGGGAGGCATACAAGTGATGGACAAGGGTGAATGAGAAGGCCCGAGCCTACATATTGGCAAGTCTTTCTGAAGTCTTGGCCAAGAAACATGAGCCTATGGTCTCAGCGCGTGAGATGATGGAGTCCCTGCGGGGATGTTTGGACAACCATCTAAACAACTTATGCATGAGGCTTTTAAATATATATTCAACTCCAAAATTGAAGAAGACACCTCTGTTCGTGAACATGTGCTTGACATGATGGTCCACTTTAATGTAGCGGAGTTGAATGGGCCTACCATCGATAAGGGCAGCCAGGTTAGCATAATCCTGTTTTCTTTGCCGGAGAGCTTCCTACACTTTGTTAGCAATGTGATTCTTAACAAAGTGAAATATAACCTTACAACTCTCCTCAACGAGTTGCAGACCTACCAATCTTTACTGAGAAGTAAGGAGCAGAAGAAGGGTGAGGCAAATGTTGCTTCATCCTCCAGGACGTTTCATAGAGGTTCAACCTCAAGAATGAAGTTTTCACCTTCTACTTCTAACTCTGGAAAGGGGAAGAAGAAGAAGGGTGGTAAAGGAAAAGGGAAGATGCTCGCTAACCTACCGCCTGTCGCCCCAAGGAGGCGTCTACCGGTTGAAAAGAGAAAGTGTTTCCACTGCAACCAAGATGGACATTGGAAGAGGAACTGTCCTCGGTATTTAAAAGAGAGGAAGGTAGCCAAGGCTAACGCCAAGACCGATAAAGGTAAATATGATTTACTTGTACTTGAAACTTATTTAGTGGAGAATGATGATTCAGCCTGGATAATTGATTCGGGCGCCACTAACCACGTTTGTTCTTCTTTCCAGGGGATTAGATCTTGGCGACAGCTGGAGACTGGTGAGATGATAATGCGAGTAGGCACTAGGCATGTCGTCTCAGCTGCGGCAGTGGGAGGGCTCTAGTTAGCTTTACAGAATAGGTTGCTTTTTTTGAATGATGTATATATTGTTCCCGAACTAAAGAGGAACCTCATTTCTGTAAAGTATTTATTGCAATGTAAATATACTATCTCTTTTAATGTGGATAAAGTGTTTATTCATAAAGATGGTGTTTTTATTTTCATAGCAAATCTGGAATCTAATTTATATATGCTAAGGCTGTTAGCCATTAATTCCCTCCATGATACTGAATTGTTTAGAACTGTTGTAACTCAATCAAAATGTCGACGTATTTCTCCAAAAGAAAATGCCCAACTTTGGCATCTACGTTTAGGGCACATCAATCTCAATAAGATTGAGAGATTGGTGAAGAATGGACTTGTAAGTGAGTTAGAAAAAAATTCTTTACCAGTGTACGAGTCTTGCCTTGATGGTAAAATGATGAAACGACCTTTTACTGGAAAAGGTTATAGAGCCAAAGAGCCTCTTGAGTTAGTACATTATCACCTATGTGGTCCTATGAATGTGCGAGCCCGAGGTGGCTATGAGTATTTTATCAGCTTTACTGATGATTACTCTTAGTACGGGTATGTTTATCTTATGCAACGGAAGTCTAAATCCTTTGAAAAGTTCAAAGAGTTCAAGACTAAAGTTGAAAACACATTAGATAGACGGATTAAAACACTTCGATTGGATCGAGGTGGGGAGTTTTTGAACTCAGCATTCCAAGATTATTTGATAGAACATGGAATCATTTTCCAACTCTCAGTGTCGGGTACACCTCAGCAGAATGGTGTAGCAGAGTGGAGACTGCAATATATATACTCAATCGTGTTCCCTCTAAGAGTGTTGTGAGAACACCTCTGAAGTTGTGGAACAGGCGTAAAGCTCGTTTACGTCACTTCCACATTTGGGGTTGCCCTACACATGTGCTTAAGGCAAATCCTAAGAAGTTGGAACCACGGTCGAGGTTATGCCTTTTTGTAGACTACCCCAAAAGTACACGAGGGGGTTATGGTCCAATGGAAAATACAATGTTTGTTTCCACGAACGCTACTTTCCTAAAGAAGGATCATATAAGAGAGCACAGTCCACGAAGTAAAGTTGTATTGCATGAGCTTTCCAATAAAACTGCTGAAACTTCAACAAGAGTTGTTGAAGAGCCTGCTACATCAGCAAGAGTTATTGATGAAAGTTCATCTAGTAAGTCGGTTCCACCTCAAGAGTTGAGGGAACCTCGACGTAGTGGGAAGGTTGCAAACCCACTCGTTCGCTATCTGAGTTTCATGAAAATCCTTGCTATGGTTGTAGATGGTGACGTTGAGGATCCGTTTTCTTATCAGAAGGCAATGGAAGCTGTTGACCGGGATGAATGGGTCAAGGCCATGGATCTTCAAATGGAGTCGATGTACTTCAACTCAGTATGGGATCTTGTAGACTAGCTTGATGGGGTAAGACCTATAGGTTGTAAATAGATCTACAAGCACAAACGGGGTGTTAATGGAAAGGTACAGATCTTCAAGGCTCGACTTGTGGTAAAGTGTTATACCCACGTAGAGGGAGTCGACTATAAGAAGACTTTCTCGCATGTTGCCATGTTAAAGTCGATCCGCATCCTCCTGTCCATTGCAGCTTATTATAATTATGAGATCTGGCAAATGGACGTCAAGACAGCCTTTCTGAATAGAAATCTTGAGGAGACCATTTACATGGTGCAATCCGAGGGATTCATAGCCCAAGTTCAAGAGCAAAAGGTTTACAAGCTGAATTGGTCCATTTATGGGCTAAAATAGGCGTCTTGATCTTGGAACATACGGTTTGATACTGCGATTAAGTCATATGGCTTTGACCAAAACGTTGATGAATCTTGTGTCTACAAGAAGATCATCAACGCTTCGGTAGTCTTCTTAATGTTTTACGTAGATGATATACTACTCATTTGGAATGATGCAAGTCTACTGGCTGCAGTTAAGAACTGGCTAGCGACCCAATTCCAAATGAAAGATTTGGGAGAGGCTCAGTTTGTTCAAGGTATACAGATCTTTCAGGATCGTAAGAACAAAGTGCTAGCACTGTCTCAGGCATCGTACATTGACAAGATGTTGCTCAAGTACTCGATGCAGGACTCCAAGAGGGGCCTACTACCGTTCAGGCATGGAGTCACTTTGTCTAAGGACATGTATCCTAAGACGCCTCAAGAGGTTGAGGAGATGAAACGGGTTCTATATGCTTCTGCCGTTGGCAGTTTGATGTACGTGATGCTCTTTACTGGTCCAGATATCTGCTACATTATGGGCATAGTCAGTAGGTATCAGTCTAACCCAGGTCAGGGTCACTGGACGGCAGTGAAGAACATCCTTAAGTATCTACAGAGAATGAGGGACTGCATGCTCGTGTATGGTTCTAGGGATTTGATTCTTACAGGATACACGGATTCTGACTTTCAGACTGATAAGGACTCTCCTAAGTCCACATCAAGGTCAATATGTACTCTTAACAGAGGAGCTGTAGTGTGGCAAAGTACTAAGCAGGGGTACATCGCCGATTCCATTATGGAGGCGGAATACGTAGCGGCTTGCGAAGCTACTAAGGAGGTCGTCTGGCTCAGGAAGTTCTTGACAGAACTGGAAGTTGTTCTAGATATATCTAGGCACATTACCCTATATTGTGATAATGGTGGGCCAATGGCATCTCCAAGGAGCCAAGGAGTCACAGGCGCGGCAAACACATAGAGCGAAAGTATCATCTGATCTGCGAGTTAGTGCATCAAGGGGACATGATGGTCACGAAGATTTCTTCGGAGCACAATGTTGTTGACCCATTTATGAAGGCTTTTGCAGCTACAGTGTTTGAGGGTCACCTACGGAGCATGGGTCTACAGGATTGCCCGCGGTTGGACGAGAGAAAATGGGAGATTTTCTTGTACTGGGCTTTTATGCCCTAGTTAATTGTTTTGTACTAGTTTTATGTACACCCCACTTCGCTTAAGGACAAGTGGGAGATTATTGGGGTTGATGCCCTAAGGTCTCGTGTCCTGTAGTTTGTAAATAGTTTGTACGAATGTTTGTGTTGTATAATATATGATATTTACTCCATATCTTGTATTTTGCTCAGTTGCATGTTTTATTTGCTTTACCACAAACCAATAAACATAAAGTCCCTAGTTATCTGTATGTAACTTAAGCATGTATGTGGTGACATATAAGTGGATCATGTCTTGAGTGATAACCAAAATGGTCTGTAGTATATGGATATAGGAAGGAAACCTTATACCTGTAACGCTACGGATGCGGTTCACTTGTGGAATGGTCACAAATGTTGTGACTTGTCATAGATGGTATGATCCTGATCATTCATGTTTGGAACATGCGAGCAGGGGCGTCCTATACAAAGAGTTTGTATAAAACCTAACCACGAAGTGTTAACGTCTCTTATATAACACCGTTCATGACAGAGATTTCATTTCACTAGGATGACCATAGGTAACATGACCTCAATCCTGAGTGAGTTGGGAACTTCTGCCATTGAGGGCAGTCCTTTGATTTGTATGGGTGCGAGTGGCCAAGTCACCGATTCAAACCTATCATTTTGGGGATTCGTCTAATTTGGGAGCTGGGAACTCAACTACACAAAATGGAATTCACTCCTTCCCTGAAGCAGGAGTAAGTAGATAGGTAGCTCCCTTAAGGGCTGATTCCAAGGCTTGAACGATGTGGCACCACACACCTTCTCTTGGCCCGAGAGGTGTTCACACATAGTTGAACTATGTTGTATTATTCATTAGAGAAATTAGTGGTACTTAAAGAGTGAGATGTAAATACAGGGGCAAAACGGTAAATTGGCTCAGCTGTACTTACGAGCATCTATGAAGGATCATTGTACTCATGATTGATTATATCCGATGGACACAGAAATATATCTGTGGTAAGAAGAGTTCAGTTGTTGGTCTTCAGTGGATGCCTGACAGTTAACGAATGGTGGATTTCGTGGCTAAAGAGTTTATTAAGCTATTCACGAACTGTTTGAGCTTCGAACCACAAGTCCATTAGGTCCCAGGGGTAGCTTGAATAAAGTCGAGAATCAGTGTTTGGGTTAATTTAAAATGTTCAAATTGACAAGAGGAAGTTCAATTATATATGATATAAATGAACTAGTTTATTATATATGATATAATTGACTAAATGTATGAGATACATTATTTTAAAGGAAATTAGATATAAATATGATTTATATCAAGTAAAGGAGAAATTACTATAGTAGATATGCGATATCAAACTATAGGGAAAGAATATAATATGATTATATTCTTTCATTATTAAATTAGTTAATTATATAATAATTGGCCTAAAATTTCTCTCGAACGTGTGTTAGTGGGAATAGCCTCATTCGGTTATGGTAACCAGTGAATAAAATGAAAATTTGTTTCATTTTGCAAAGGTTCGAAAAAATTGGCATCGGTGTGGAAACGTAAACAGCGCATAGTCGAGAGCCTATATGATAGTCCCTCAGTGCCTAAACGATCGCACACCTCGTGCCTAAACGATCGCACACTTCGTGCCTAAATGATCGCATGCTAGTTCCTAAACGATTGCTTAGCTTTCCTAAACGATCGCATAGTGTGTCGTGTTTTCTAAAAGATCGTCCACCTTTTACTAAATGATCATCCACCTTTTACTAAACGATCGCTTAGTAAAACCTACACGATCGTGTAGCTTCTTCTAAATGATAAGCATTTAGCTGTACGATAGCTTCCTTTTCTCTCCTACTTACTTATCGTCTATACGATTAGTTCTTTCTTCAACCTCTACCAAACTCACCAAATACCACACTTTGGATTCTCACTCTGAGAATACCAAGGGCTCCATTTTGGTGGTGTTGTCCCCGTTGTTATTCACTTGTTCGTGATCGTTCATGCTACTGCAGCCGACTTGATTCCTGGGCGATAGAGTTCGCGTAGAGGTCTTCCTGAGTTCCAAAGCCTTAAGAGGGTCTTCAACTAGTATGAAAAACTCTTTCCCTTCGTATTTTTATTGTTCGAAGTATGCCTTTAATTAATGTAAATTGCATAACTGCCTGTTGGAATGTATATGTTGTATTTCGATCACGATGAAATTCAGAAAGATCCGAATGCGCTCATGGATGCTCTTTGTTAAGAGATCCTTCAACCTTCATGTTCCATACTAATTAGTTGTGTATTTTATTTAGTGATTATTAGTCGTTAATTGTTATCAATGCGTATGATGACGTGGTGTACTATCTTGACTCATTGAGAACAAGTTCACGAGAAGATATCATATACATAACAAATATGTAAGCTAACTTTGCTTGAGTTTTTTTTTTCAGTGTTAAGTTTATTTCATTCTGAATATTATATTATACTCTTTGACGAATGTAGGGCAATGACCATTTTCCAGTCTCAAAAAAATTTGTAAAGGACTCGAAAAACCACATTCTGGAAAACAGTAAAGGTAAGTATAAGAGCATTGAAAAAATTAATAGAATGGTGTTTATTTAATGCATCTGTATGATATGTGTATTAATTATTGGCTTTGTATTGTAGTATCCTTTACAAGTGGGAATTGTCAAGTGGATATTACGTCTATATGCGAGAAATCGTGACTAAAAAGAAGAATATTATAACAGATGTGGTATGTCTTTAAACTACTTATATATATTGTAACATTATAGATAGTGTAAATAGTAAATAAATATGTATATCTCACTTTCTATATTTTATAGATTGATACGAGGAGCTCGTACTCGCAACTTGAATTGGATGAAGTACGTGTGGAATAGGCTGAATATTTAGGTCGCTATATCTGATGGATTTCCTATAAATTGTATGTGGCTACATGGGAATGCCCAAAACTTTTTTTATGTAAATATTTTGTTCAACCATTATAGGTTATATACTTCAAAGAAATGTGTGGTGGAGGATAGAATTTTAGTCTTGTGATTTTTAATCTTGTGTATTTTAGTTGATGGAATTGTCTTATTGGAAAAAATGTAATACAGGAAATGAGAAATGGAAATTAAATTTGAATGTTTAATTTGGAAAAAAAAAAAAAAAAAAAGCATAGATGACATTGAAAATGTGTCAAGAATTAGATTACTTGATCATTATTTCGTGTCAAGATAAAAATGTATTTGACAAATAAAAAATGTCAAAAGTAATCACAATAATAAATGTTAAGAATTAATACACTTGTTACTAATATACACTTGACATGTCATTAGTGTCAAGTGTATTATATTTCTTGACACGGAAATTGCGTCAAGAATTATTTCTCTTGATGTTTTTACAGTATGAAGTTATGACATTATACTTGACAGTCGAATAGACGATGCTTTTATTAACGTCAAGTATACCCTCTACTTGACATTTGAAAAACGTCAAGTAATCCAATTTTTGTAGTAGTGGAAGCACGGTCACAAAAAAATTATGAGGAAGAAGAAGAAGAAGCGTACTTTTAGATCAAAGATGAAGCAGAAGTGAGTTGGTGAGATGAAGTTGATGGAGACAGCAATGAAGAAGAACGAAATCAATGAAGAAGAGTGAAATCGATGAAGAAGGAAGAAATCAGCGATCATATGCACACAAAATTCAAATATGTATGGGGTAGTTTTGAAATTTTTAAAAAATTGAAAGTTGCTTTGCATTGGTCCATTTTTTTGCTATAGTATGTAAATATTTTGCATATTTTTCCATTTTTGAAAATTTTCCTAAAAAATACAGAAAAAAAAAGTAGTTTCTTTTTTTAAAATCAAATTACAAGAAAATAAAAATCAATGAAAACAATTTGACTATCAACAAATTCACAATGTTTGCTTATGAAAACTCTGTTTCCTCTGTAGTGCCCAAAGTATCATAAAAAATTGTCCCCCAAGATAAAATAAATTAATAACCTATGAATGCTTCAATTAAAGGACTCGATAAACACTTCAATGAGAAATTATATATAAAAGAGATTGAGGTTTGGAAGAACATTTTCTATACTTTTATAAACTATTTGTGGCAATTCAAATAGTTACATCGTTATTTCTTTTGAGAAAACATTAAAAGTCATGTCATGTACGAAAAAACAATAATATAATATATCTTCTTACGTTATTCTGAATTTTAAAAAAAAAAATATTATGTATATTTTTCCACAATTTTAGCTTTTAATTTTGAAATTGTTTTAAAAAATAAAGATATTATTGTTTTGAAAAATAGAATTTATGTAGAACGGAAGTATACAAGAACAATATTTTCGGCATTATTTAATATTTACTCTTCAATTTCATAAAAGAAAATGGAAAAAAAAATCTGAAAAATATTGCAGGATCAACGATTAAACCCAAGTATTGACGATGAAAGGTACACACCAAAATCGTTGAACTAGAGATAATTTTGTTCATTTTAATCATCAATCTTGTATACATAGAATCAAAGTTCAAAATATCGATGTCGGTAGAAATATCGAGGTCTGATTTTATGAAAATATCGATATCAAATAAAATTTCGAGAAATTTCATGAAAATTAATAGAAATTATTATAATTGATTAATAAAACTTTGATTGTAATTGAATTGAACTATAATTGACCATTTTTAATCGTCATTTCTGTAAAGTAAGATAATATTTAGATGTATATTGTAAAATATATGTGTAAATATCGATGTGATTGCAGAAATTTAAAAAAAAATAATCACAAAATAATATTAAATATTAGAAATTAATTACAAAATTAAAAGGCATGAAACATTTGCATATAAAATAATAGTAAATTGTTTATTATTAATGAAGTGGGTACAAAAAAAAAATCTTCACACTAAACTAACATAACATAACATAATAAGAATACAAAAAACATAACATTAAACATAAGATAGATATAAAAAGTATAATATAATAAAGGGAAATTTTTTCAAATAAAAAAATGTTTGAACTATTTACAGAAATAGTAAAAAAAAACACTGATAGATACTTTTAGATTTCTATCAGTGTCGATCAATGATAAACTTCTATCAATTTCTATCACTAATGGACAATGGTAGACTTCTATCAGCTTCTATCAGTCTCGATCAAAGAAGATTAAAATTTTGCTATTTTGTGTAAATAATTTTCCTTATTTTGAAAATTCTCCTAATATAAACACAACATAACATAAAGGAAAAGAAAGAAGAAAAATAAAACTATTAAAGTAGATATAGATTGAGAGAAAATGAGAGGAATATTAGAGAACTCATATTAATTCAAATTTGAGGTGAAATGATATGAAGATTCAATGAAAAATATTTGAATGAAAATATGAGGTTTCTTGAAGATAAAGATTTTATATGGTAAAAAAGAAAAAAAAAATCTTAGACAAGCATAGCTAATTGCTACAAAATAAAAATTTTAAAAAATCTTAAAATTTTGGAGAAAATTTTGAAATTTCGAGAAATTTGGGGAAACCGAAATTCCAAGCCTATCAAAATTTCGAAATTTGGATTGAATTTTTGAACTATACATAGAATGCACGCACGTGTTTTATAAAACAAAAACACATTTTTTAAAATGGGTTTTTTTTTCATTTTTGAAATTTTCAATATACTTAAAACATTTTTCAAATCGAAAAAAATTGTAAATCGAACATACTGACTTTTAAAAAAACCTAGTTATCAAACAACCCCTCAAAGACGATAGTGGAACCAAAAATGAAAGCAAACTTACACTACTATACATAAAAACTAGAATGAAAATATTAATACTATGTGAATCAAATTTATCCAGAGCAATAATTAGGTACAACCAACTCTCATTCTTTATACAGGAGAAAAATAACATTTCAAAATTGTTTAAAAAAATCAATTTTTAATGAACTACGCAAAGTAGATAGGTATAGTCGACTATGTACGAAAAGTTATTTACACAAGAACCATAAAATTATTTATTCCTTTCGCGTGCGCGTGTTGGATACATGTACATGTGGATGTAGAGGAAGCAAGGAACACAAATGGGCCCTTCAACCATGGCTATGAGTGGTCACTTTCCAAAAGAATAGTAAAAATGGACACCAATAATATATCTCTACTTTGCAATAACAAATCATACGTAGAAGAATCCAAATCCCACATAAATTCAAACAACGAAACTCCTAAGAAACTTCTTGACAAACTCCAAACCCTCCCATCACCTAATTATCCCATTCTTTGTTTCTCTCAAGCAACTTCCTCGAACCTACCTTCTAAGAAAGTATTATTCCAATCATTCTCAACCCTACTAACTGTCCAATTTCTATATTATTTTATATATATCCTCCAACAATATTTCTTTACCCATTTGTTATCTTGAAATATTTTATTCAATGAGACTGTTACAATATGATTATTTTTAAAAATTTGCATGCTTTTAGAGGTAGAGCAAAAAAAATAAGTAGTAAAATGTGAAGGAATTGTCTTTTCCTTTTATTGTTTTGCAATTCAAAAATATATATAGATAATACTTATGTCTCGTTTGTTAACATTAGGTATCGTCTGGTTTTTTGTTTTTGTTTTTTAAAATTAAATCTAATTCATTCATATTTTTTACAATGATTTGCATCTTTCTTAAGTACAATGGTTGTTATTTTTTTAGTTCTCAAATTTTGGCTTGGTTTTTTAAACATCGATGAAAAGTTTTGGAGGTGAAAGTTTGTCCATAAACTTAATTTTCAAAAAAAAAAAACAGAATTGTTACCAAATGGGATCTTATTTCTAATTTTTTTTTTGTTTTTAAAAATTAGGCATACTTTCTCTCAATTTCTTACAATGATTTGCATTTTTCTTGAGTAAAAGAGTTAATTCTTAACTAAATTTCAAAAACAAAAACAAGTTGTTAAATTTTTTTTTTTTTTAGTTTTGAAAACTTAGCTTGGTTTTTCGGACATTGGTAAAAAGTAGATAAAAAAAACAAGAAATTTAGAAGTAAAAGATGTGTTTATAGGTTGATTTTCAAAACTAAAAATAAAAAACCAAATGATTACTAGACAGGATTTTAACGATTATTCATCAATCTTCCAAAATTTGTAACTCGAGAGATTATACATATAAAAAGTTAGCATATGTTCACGGCGCTATATAATAACTATGGAATAAATATTTAAAATATTTTTTGTGCTTTCCAATCAATTGTGACAGTCTTCTCCAATTACTTTTGATGGTTGACGACTACTAAAAATTTGACATCTAGTTATTTTCTTTTCGTAGAAAACAAATTTCTTCTCTCTAGTTGTCAAAAACTTAACTATGGTTTGTATTTTAGTAGGGAAATATTTTCCTATAACCATATTTTTTTATTTTTTTATTTTTTTATTTTTTGTATTTAGAGATTGTGGGTATCTTATAGACAGGTAAGATTTGGAAGATTTTGAGGGAAGAGTTGACATCAAGAATTGCCATTTCAACCAAACCAATCATCAAAGCTTTATATATAAATTCCCACTTAAAACTATCTCTCTCCATCTCAATTTTCTCATCTTCAGCAATGGATCAAAATAATGATACCTCAAGTGGAGTAGATGAAGCGTATGAAGACTTGTTTCCGGTGATGGCGCAGAAGCTCGACGTGGAGATGTTTGTGGCCGAGCTTTGCAGCGGTTTTCGGCTGCTCTCCGACACGGCAAAAGGGTTGATAACGGCGGAGAGTTTACGGCGAAACTCGGCGCTGTTGGGAATGGAAGGGATGAACGAGCACGAAGCGGAGTCGATGGTGAGGGAAGGAGATCTTGATGGTGATGGAGCTCTCAATGAAATGGAATTTTGTATTTTGATGGTGAGACTTAGTCCAGGAATGATGGAGGATGCTGAGGCTTGGCTTCAGAAGGCAATTGATGAAGAGCTAAGTAAATCTTAGTGATTTTATATTCTTGTCTTTGTAAATTTCTTGAACTGTAATAAACTCAAATAATTAACAGTGTAGTTTGTTGTTTAATGGTTTAATTATATGAGAGAAGATTTGTGATCTCATGCCATATTGACTAAGAACATGATCTATTTGTAGTTTAATTTGTATTATCATACATGAAGAAAAGTATTTAGGTTAGAGTCTATATCTATGTTTTTGCATTACTGACAAATTCTTCTTACATCGTTTTATTTTTATTTTATTATTACTTTTATTATCAAAGTGGGATGCACAAAAGGTATGGCTCTAAATAAGAATGGTTGATTTGATAATATCCTTCCACTTTTTTGTTTTTTTTAATTTTAGAAAAATAAATAATATAGGTTCAAAACAAATTTTTAAAACTAGGGGAAAATATTTTTTGGTTCATTGAGTTTTTAAGGTCTAGTTTTTTATTTACTTTCTAGATCTCAGAATATTACTCTTTTAATTATTACATTTTAAATTTGATTTCAATTTAGTCTATTAAATTTTAAAATATTACAATTTTATCAATTTTTTTTTTTTTTGTTACAGTGGAAAAAGGTAGAAATTCAGTAAGATAATCAACTGAAACTATTAATGAACACACTCATTTTTTTATAAATAAACTTTTTTTCCATTGAGCTTTGAGTTTTACTTGGCCCATAAATTTTAAATTTTATATTTTTAATTTCTATATTTATTAAATATTCACTTTCAATTTTTAGTAATAATGTCTATTAATTAATTGAAAAGAATGGTAAATAATTAAGTTTCACTATTTTCCATCACTATTAAAATTAATTTTGAAATTTCACCTCATAATTATTTTCTATTAATTAATGGACATTAACGTCAACTATTGAAAGTTAATATTTAGTAAAAATGGAGATTAAAAGTGTAGTGAATATTTAGTGAAAATGGAAGTTAAAAATGTAAATCTTGAAATCTAGGAATCAAATTGAAACAAAACCCAAACCCTCAGATAAAATGGAAACTTAGGGACCAAATTGAGTTTTCTTCTTACTCTTCTCTCTATATGCGTTTTACTTTATGCTTTTAGAGTTATTATAACATTGTGTGTGACTTATTACTGTGTGTCAAATAACCCTTCTTCAATACAATACGATATATTTGAATATTCTAGAAATAAATCAACATCGCATAAATGAGATAATTTATACATTATATCATCTTATATACTAAACAATACATATGTAATGATATTTGTATTTTCAAGTATATTTGTCAACACACACAAATAAATAAATAAACAAACAAACCATGGTAGTTTGCAATGTATATTTACATTTTTCAATATATTATCGGTATATATTCTACATATATTTGAGATCTCAATGGAGAGTTGATCAATTTTTAGCTGAAAATATGGAAGAAAATAAATGAAATATCTTAAAATTAAGGAAACATTAATTTTAAATATCCTGCATTAAATCAATATCAATCAAAATTAACCAATAATAGAAACAAAGTCAAAATTCCAAAAAAAAAATGTTAATAAAGAAATAATTAAATACTTTTAAAATTTTGAAATAGTGGCAAAAGGTCAGATTGATTTAAAATTAAAGCTAAAAATTTTAAACAAAATAATTCAAAATCTAAGGTATTTATGAAAGATATGGTGTATAAAAATCTCAAAAACTGTGTTTTTATCTAATGGGCCTAAAATTGTTCAACATGACTTCTGGGCTTTTATTGAGAAGTCAGGGCCCATTTCTAGAATAATAATGAGGAAACTTTGTCACTAGATATTGACATATGTTGTGGTCCTACCAACAACTTTTATACTACCATTTACTTGAGGGAAATTGCAAGAGATAGCAATAAATAAATAAATAAGGGTATACTTGCAATGATTTTTCAAATTTTAAAATATAACAAAACTTTGATTTTCAATTTTTTTTTTGTTGTTACGATTTTACCCTATCAATAAGTATATCTGATATACTTTATATTTTCATATACCAGTGAACTGATATACTTTATTTAAAGAATATCAGTTATACAATTGATATATCATGACTTTAATTGTGTTATGGTCGATGTTATTTGTTCGATTATGATAGGTGTTTTTTTGTTTGTTTAGCTTTCATATAGATCAATTATTATTCGATTAGTTCAAATTTGATATTTATGGTATACATTAAATGCATTAATTTTGTCAAATGATATATCAAATATAAATTATATTAGTTAATCAGTGTTATTTTTAAAATTTTTTATATAATTTTAATGGTATGTTAATTATATTTAATTTAGTATATCAATTATATAACAAATATTTCATATTTCATATATTAATTGATTAATTTACCTGATTTTGAGGAAAAAAACACATTAATGATACTGTTGATATACCAAATACGAAATATATCATTTAACATGATAACATTTCAATTGTGCAATAACGCTAATACAAAATGAATCAAATCGAATGTCTTTGAAAATTGTTTTTATGTGGTTTGTCATCAATAATATTTGCTATCTCGTGAAGACTTTCAAATGTCCATTAATTATCTAAATGCAACATAAATAATCCGACTTGATATAACATATTGGTACCATAACGATTGTATTGTATAAAGTAATGATTAAAAAAATAATTCTAATTCTTGTCTCTTCTTAACGTTTGGATCGAAGAAATTGGGATGGAAATAAGGTTGGGAATAGGTAAGAGGTACACATCCCCTTGTTTGGTACAAGCTTTGAAGCTTTAAGCATTAGAATAATTTATTTTTATTCCTTATACTCATAGATGATATCCATCCAAACGTGTGGGTTTTCTTGATGTCCACTCTCTTTCCTCTTTTAATACATGAATTCTTTTATTTTATATTATTAAAATTAATTATTATATGTATATTAAATTTATAATTTAGAAAATTATATTAAATTTTAAATTATAATATTTGAATTTAACTACTCCATATTTATAAATAATTAATTAATTATATAATAAATCGTAAAGAACCAATGCATTAATATTATTAATTCATTAATAAGTTATATAAATAGGTAATTAATTAATTATCATTATGATTAATATTTTATGAGATTATTTTTTTTTATAATTATAATTAGTTTATCATTGATTAATTATAATTCATTAATTTTTAATCAATGTTATATTTATTTTTTGAACTGATTTTGAATGCTTTATTAATTAATACATCATATTTATATAAATTCATAAAAATTAATACATCAAATTATGTAATCAAGTAACTTTAATTATAAATTACTTATTTTACAAATATATGTAAGCAATAATTTAATTAATATTATTATTTGATAATTAAATAATTAATTTTGCTCAAAACTTTGAATCGAATTTATTGTTTATCAATTAATCTATCAAAATTTTATAAGATTGTCTATGATTAATTTATAAATAAAATACAAAGCTAATTTGTTATTATAAAATTTTAATAACAGTCATCTTACAACCAAATACATTTATTTTTAATTACTAGCAATCTTATTCTTAAGCTTTTTATTATCAACCTCTTTAAAATCTTAAATCAAATGGTCTCTTAATGTTTCTTAAAATCTTATCAACATTTTGAAAAGCATGTGGATTCCACGCAAATGTTACTAAGATAAAATTCAATTTTAACATTCATAGAATATTTAATGAAAAATTGTAATGAATGGGAATATTAGGATTAAGATTAGCAAATATAGTACACTTTTAAAATAATTACATATATGGCAAAATTTGACCGATCAACTTAAGTTTCTTTTTACTTTTCCAAAATTGTCCTTGCCTTTGCCCTGGTTGGTACGCAAGCTTCATAGTTCTTCTTCATGCAGATTTCTTCTTTTGGTAGTGGGTGTTTTTTTTTTTTTTTTTTTTTTTTTTTTTTTTTTTTTTTTCTTCTCCTTTAGATTTCTTCACTCTAATTTCGTTCGTTTTTTAGATTCAAGCTTCACGATTTGGTCTAGGTTTGAGATATCTTCACCACGATTTTTCTTCTTCAAAATTTTGCTCTACGATTTCTCCACATTTTTTTTTTGTTTTAGATCTAAAGTTCCAAGAAGTTATTTGAGGTTTCAAGAAGCTATATTCACGGTGATGTTGTTTTTTTACATTTAATAAGAATTATTTGAGGTTTGGTTGATTGATGTTAGAAATGCGACCAAAGTCTCATATTGATTAGATAAGAGGAAGATCATGGATATATAAGAGAGAACAACTATCTCCATTAGTATGAGGTCTTTTGGGGCGGGAAAAAAAAAAACCATGAGAGTTTATGCTCAAAGTGGACAATATCATACCATACCATTATGGAGATAGTTTGAGGGTCGTTAATCCTATCATCTGGTATCAGAGTCATGCCTCTAACTTAGTCATATCGGTAGAATCCTCAAGTGTTGAACAAAGATATATGGTGGAGCCTTAGAAGTAGTCATGGTGTGATTCGTGACTGAATTGAATAGACGGTGTGCTCGGATGAAGAGAAGTTAATCTAGATAGAGTTAGACGGATGGATGACTATTTGAGAGGAGACTTGGTGATACTTTGTTTGAAGGGAGGATTGTTGAGAATGCGACCGAGTCCCACATTAGTTAGATAAGAGAATACTATCATACTATAGAAACAGTTGGAGGGTCATTGTCCCTATCAATTAACACATAGATTTTGTTCTACAAGATATTCATTTATGGTTTTGTTTCACTGGTTCATATTTTTTGTTTGTCATTCATGAGTTTCTGTAATCTTTAGTGTATAAACGTTATCAGTTTATTAGTTATCAAGATTAAGTTATTTTAGTGTTGTTTTGTAGTTGAAAATGATCCACGAAATGGCAAGCGAAAGTATGAAGCACTAAGGCCTATATGGAGTCGATACATTTTTGGCCTTTTTCACAAAAGGAGTGAAATATCCATATATCGATGGAAAAAATTACTTTTCGACAAAACCTACTAATTCATTTCAATCTAATGGAAAAAAATATATATTTTCTATTAGTGATAACCTTCCTATAAAAATTGTGTAAAATGTAGTAAAAGTATGATAATTTTCCTACTAAAATTACTAATAGTACTTAAAAATTGAGAGCTTTAAAGGATTAACATTTAAAGTTGTAAATGATAGAAGTCTATCAATGACCATCACTAATAAACTTCTATTAGTAGCTGCCAATTTTGAAAAAATAACACTTCATGTATCAGTGATAGAAAGCTATTAATGCCCATCAATGATAGACTTTTATCATAAAGCATATAGTCTATCGTTGGCAGAAGTCTATTGGTGATAAGCCTTAGGGGTGGTCATTCAAACTGCAAAACGGAACCGTTTCTAAAAACAGAACCGGATTGAACTGAAAACTCAGTGAAACCGAAAAATTTGGTTCAGTTTCGTTTCATTTCACTTTCGAAAATCAAATTTGAAACCGAACCGAACTGTTTTTAACTAATATATATATATATATATATTTATATATTTAAAAAAAGAGTAAAATCAAATTTAAAACCGAACCGAACCGTTTCCACCCCTAATAAGCCTTCCATAAGCATCATTCGTGTATCATGATATCACTGATATTAATTATATCAACGATATCCACTTAATAATGTTAGAAATTTATATAGATATATCAATAATATTCATATATTGATGTTATTTGTATATTGATAATATTAGTGATATCAGTGTTATAATTTAGGTAGATATTAGTGATATAGATGATAGAACTTAGGCGATATACATATATTGGTGATATCAATTATATAATTTAGGTAGATATAAGTGATATCAATGATATTAATGATATCGATGATATGACTTAAGTAGATGCCAGTAATAGTCACTTACAGACTTGTCATTGATAAACTTCTAGCACTTATAACTTTAAGTGTTAATTTTTGAAAGTTGATGGTTCCTTTTCAAAGTTGATAGCATTCATAAAAATATACCAGTGATAGTCACTAATAGCTTTGAATGTTAATCTTTCAAAGTTATTAGATTTCTTTCAAAGTTGATAACTACTGATAAAAATCTATCAGTGATAGTCACTAATAATTTGAGTGTTAATCTTGAAGGAACTTGAGGTGCATTGTGGAAGCGGGATCCATCTCAAATTCTATTTCACTGAATTAGAAATTTACGGTTCAAATATAATTATGCATTAAAAAAAATACAGCATGATTCTTTTAAAAAAAATCCATCATGCTTTATATCATGATACTCCTCAATTCATGCTTTATTTCTAATATATATATATGCAAAAATATAGTTTAATAATATGATCTATAATAACAACAAAATAATCTTGCATTTTTCAGCCTTCACAAAAAATAATAGTAATAAAATAAGCAATCTGTGTTGGATTTAAATTTGAATAAA
Source organism: Benincasa hispida (assembly GCF_027475165.1). Classification (NCBI taxonomy): domain Eukaryota; kingdom Viridiplantae; phylum Streptophyta; class Magnoliopsida; order Cucurbitales; family Cucurbitaceae; genus Benincasa; species Benincasa hispida. The sequence continues at coordinate 75,405,357 of NC_143489.1, forward strand.
AATGTCATAGAACATGAAAGGTAAGAATATATTTACTTATTTTTAAATATTGAAATAAAAATAAGTAACTAAATATCAAATTTTGTGAGTAAACTGGCTTATTTTCTTAAAATTGTTGCCTGTTGGTGAGTAAAAATATCTAAAAGAAACTGTTGAATAAAATAGACTACATAAATATAAATTAAAAAAAGTACATCAAGCTGGTGGTTGACCTCAAACTTTAAAAAGAACTCATGAACTTCCATTTAATTTCCATTAATTTTGTAAAACCCAACATAATTTGTCGATTTGAACTAGGTTGATTGGATGTTTCATATATTGTTTTTTGTACACATAAATGAAGACATGATAAGATAAAACAACCCACCAATAATATCATATCAAGCAAGGTACTTTTTAAAATCTTAAACCAAAATTTAATTAAAGACTAAAACACATATGTAAATTAAACATTTAGAATGAAAAATAATATCTAATTTATGTATAAATTTCTTAAAACAATTTAAAATTCTAAATGAAAAAAAAAAAAAAGAAAGACCAAAACACAAACATGGACACATTTTACTTCGAAGATCTAGAGGTGCTGTCTCTTGACTTGAATAAACAAGCTGTCCATAGCATATAATTGTACAGAAAAATGAAATAAAGTTAAAAAAGGTCAAATGACCTAATTCTATAGGGCATTTAAGTGCTAATTAATAAAATGTGGGGAGTGATCTGAATTTTCCCACAAAATTTGAAAATCATAAAGACAATAATTCAACCATAAAACCCAACTAAAATTTGGGTCAATTCAGAAGTTGGATGCATGAATGAACCCTCCAACACTAATATGAGAAATGGTCAAGTCAGTTGAGACATCTCATTAAATTATATAATTAATTCTTATGTAATAATGTTTGAGGCCTGTTATAATAATAAGAGAGTTGGAGCCCTTAACTTTTGCAACTATTACCACTATATATGGTGCAAATATATTAACTTAAATTCCACGTGGTTTCTCTCGAGGAATTTCAACTTTTTACGTGTTTAATTTTGAAAATAAGTCATTTGATTAAAAAAAAAGTATTTGGTAACTCTTTAAAATAGTTTTGAAACACTTTTAAAGTGTATTTTTATTAAAAAGAGTTTAAATAAAAATGATTTTTCTAAAAAGTATATATTTTTTCTCTAGTCAATTCAAACAGGTCCTTAATCCTTTTTATTAACATCGTTTCCGCGTATTTAGTTTACATAATATCATTTTTGTTTAGTTCTTAAAAAAAATTATCAATTTTGTTTAGTCCCTTCATTAAATAAATTTTGATGTGTTAGTATTGAGGTGAGAACAATTGAACAAACTATGGAATAATTTAACTTCAACATCTTGCTAACAATGTTGGTGCAGGAAACTCGTATGCGTTCGTTGTCGTTGTAAGTTTTTTGTGGACTATTTTTCGGTCCGCTTCTATGATCTTGTCCCATCCTTCAAGCTAACTTGCATAAGTGTGGAGTCGAGCCAACCACACTTCGACACCTTAATTAATACAGGGAGTGTATAGTTCAGATAAGCATAGAGAGTAAAGACATAGTTATCTTTTAGAGTTTACTTCTTCCTTTTAGGGTTGTTGAAATTGGGCTATTTATGATGTTCTTCCTCTGACACCCTTATGCGATTACGTGTAAGATCGATGAGTCAAGAGGATTACGATCTCTTGCGATTGCAGAGTGTGCTAGACCAAGCTCAATGCGGTTATTTCTCGATTGATATATTTTCTTCGGCTCGGATGTTCGGTTTGAAACCCAACCTTTTAAGACGCATATTTCTCCATGTCATCTCCTAATTTTTCTAAGGCTTGAATCTGCCTATAGACTTTGGATCTTCCCTAGAGCAACCTTCAACAATAATATTGATAGAAAACTACATAAAAGTATAGTATAACATTCATTAACATAATTCAATGTTTCAAAAACTTCAATATCTAATTAGTTGAAAGTAAAAAAAATAATAATAATAAAAAATAAAAAATAATAATAATAATTAAACTTATATTATACATTTATCTCAAACCCTATTTTATTAATTTATCTACTTCCTACCTTACAATTATGGCATTAACTTATTTATCTTGGCGTCACATTATTCTCCTACTCTATAATAATGTTGTGTATGACATAATTGTCATCAATTTTATTTCTTGGTACTAACTTGCACCTTTTGTTGCACATATTGACAAGCTCCAACAATATTTTATTGTTTGCTTTTAGTTTATAAATATATATTTTTTTTCAAAATAAAAATAATAATAGGTTTCCCTTGTCAAATAGAAAATGAAAGGATAAAATATATTTTTGGTCCCTAGATTTTAGATTTAGTTTTTATTTGGTCCTTAGATTTTTAAATGTTACACATTTGGTATTGAAGTTTTGAGTTTTGTTTCGATTTACTCCTAAGTTTCAAAACATTATAATTTCACCTTCAAGATTTGGATTTCCTTTCAATTTGGTCCTTAGATTTAAAAATTTTATATTTTTAACCCCTCAATTTTTAATTAAATATTCACTTTCAATCATTGAAGTCTATTTCTATTAATTAATTAAAATAATTATGAAGTAAATTTTTTATTTTAATTTTAAAAGTGATAAAAAAATAGTGAAAATTAATTAATTATAATTTTTTTTAATGATTTTCAATTTATTAACATAAATTAATACTAAAAATGGAAAATGAGTATTTAGTAAATAATCCAGTTTAAAAGTGTAAATCTTGAAACATAAATACCAAATTGAAGCAAAACTCAAAAATCAATGGTAAAATTGTAACATTTTGAAACTTAAGGACTATATTAAAACCAACCTCAAAACTTAAGGACTAAATGTGTAACATTTTGAAACCTTAAGACTAAATAGAAACTATACTCAAAACCTAGGGACCAAAAATGTACTTTTTCCAAAATGAAAAATATTCATTTTTTAAAAAATGAAAGTGAAAGATGGAAAATGACAAAGTGTCATAGAGGAAAGTTTCGAAATTTTCCTATCTGATTTTTGAAAACAAAAAATAATAAGAGCTTTTGAGTTAATAGGTGATTTAAAATAATGTCTCATGATGTCATGTGTTCAAATCCATATAACATCATTTTCTTCTTAATTAATATTGATAATCATTTGTTGGACTTTCTACAAATTTTCAAGCTAGTCTACGGTGAAAGGAGTGTTAAACTATTGATATAGTTAAATTTACCATAGTTCATCAACTTCAACTTTTGAGTCAATTGGTGATTTAACCTCTATAACAATACGACCATAAATTTGATACATAAAAACAAAATCTTGACATTAGATTCAATAAAAACAATGGTCTATAATGTTTTTGGGTACTTCTCTTTGCATTCTAATTTTATAACCAATTGATGAACATTATTATAATGATTCAAATTGGATGGGAAACCTTCAACCATATAACAAGGCTAAATATTAGGTATTTAAATTGGAACTTATATGTTTGTTTCTTTGTATTTCTCTAAAATACTAGGGGTGTTGAAAAAACCCGATGATCCGAAAAAATCGATCAATTCAACCCAATCCATGCGATTTGGGTTGGGTTGGGTTTAAATAAATGAAAATTTTATAGGTTGGGTTGGTTAATGGGTTCAACTAATATAACTCAAACTAATCTGAACCAGCTCGAATTTATTATTAACTTTAAAAAATATATTTTTTATTTCTTATAACACAATTATTTATGCATATATTGATTTTAATTTTATTTAATTCCAATATTTTTTTAATAATTTACTCTTCAACAACTCTTAAAAGTAGTTTCTTTGCACTTTAGAAAGAAATTTTTCACTATATAAATTGAAATTGAGTTGTTAATCTTAATTCAAAATATAGAACAAAATTTTAAATAAATGACCCGATTAACCCGAACCAACCCAACCCAAATATTTCATGATTGGGTTGGGTTGGGTTGAGTTCATTTTTAAATAAAGGTTATTTGGGTTAAAAAAATTTACAACCCGAACAATTGAGTTGGATCTAAAACGTCTTTCAACTCAACCCAACCCAATCCATGAACATTCCTATAAAATATAAAGTAAGATCTTAAATGGAAAGGGTTTCTTTAGTAATTTCCTAGAGAAGGAACATCCATGAATTGAATTTAATTGTTGGTGCATATCCTAAAATAGTTGTTAGACCTACTCCACTTGGCAAGCATAATATATCCAAATAGTTTAGGGCCATAAGTTTTAATAAAGCAAATTTTTGTGTGTTTTTTTTAAATAAATATAGTTTCTTATTTTACAGTGAGGGCATACACACATAACAAATCAAATAAGATACTTAAAAAGATTTTATTTTTAATTCAAATTTATAACATTTTTGTTTAATGTGGAAGACCAAATTTTTAAATGTTAAAAAAAAAAAAAAAAACGATTTTGGTTCCAAAACTTTATGTTGGTGTTCTCTCGACTTTGTCAGTTATTGTTTATTAATTTATTGGTGTTGTTAATTTTTGCTGATTTAGACCTATTTTCTACTAAAAGGTTTAATATTTGAATTCGAAGAAGGAGGTTTGTCGGATTCAACTCTTTAAACCTTGTTTCACCACAATTTTAGGGTCATGTTTTTCTGTTTTGTTTTGTTTTTATTTGTGGTTAAAAAAAATTAAAGACCTAGCATATTTGATTGTTGTTTTTTTTTAAAGAAAAAGTTTAAGTAGAAATAAATATTTATAATTTGGATATAAAATTTTAAAGAGAACTAAATTTTTAAGGGGTATTTGGGGTGATGACATGAGATTATATGAATTGAGATATAAATTTAACTCAATGTTTGGAGGGAAATTTGATGTCACCAATATTTTATATTATGTTCAATCCTCATCATTATTAATGCCCTCGTTGCCACTCTAACCACTATCTCAGGTGACTGGTATCATCGAAAATGTGTTATCTGGCTTCGCTTTAACTCGTGATTGTTCTTGGATTTTATGTGTTTATTTGATTGTTTTGTAGGTTTCGAGCACGTTAAGCGTAGAATCAGACGTTAGCAAGAAAATGGAGCTAAAATAGGCCAAAATAGAGCTTAATTGCATCAACTGGGAAAGAGAAAGCAAAAAATACAAGTTTTATCCCTGCTTGCACAGTACTGTCGTGCTTTGTGGCACTGTACTCGATGTTGAAAAGGTAAAATGCTTGATTCGTGAAAAGCACACGACGTCGCAACACTATCTAATTAGAGCACCGCGACGCTCCGGACCTAATGTGTACATACTTTCCATTAGCATCGCAGCGCTGCATCCTAGTGCAGCGACGCCATCTCGATTTCTATAAAAAGAAAATTTGCCGCCTAGGTCAAGACATCTTCAATTCTAGTTGATTCAATCATGATTTCTCTCTATTTTCTTCATCTTTTGAATCTGTTCATGTATCTAAACATTATCTTGATGTCCATCATATCGTTATGGGTTGAAGGTAATATTTTCTAACTTAGACATTGAGTAGATTTTCCCGTAATTGTACACTGGTGAGATTTTGATCAAGCTTCCTATGAATTCCTATATTGTTGACAATTTCTTCTCGGTTGATGAATGATCAATGATTATATTTCTACTTATGTTGTGTAATCAATAACTATGATTTAATTTGCAATGCGTGACATTAAATCGTATGTTAATCTAATATAGTAATAGGTTAAATTAGCGTGTAAGTTGTAAATCTATCTCAACAAACATTACCTAGTTAACCTAGGGAAGAACTAAATTGAATATTTGATTTGGCTTTTCCAATTGAATGTTCAACTTAGTAATTCCTCAATCTTAATGTAATTAGCCAAATCAGTAGGGGCGTTATATCTATTGATTTGGTTAGTTTGATAATTTCGACCCTCATTTAGCTTCTCTAGGTGAAATGGCTAAGCTAGACAATATAGGAATAATTAAATGAATCTGTGATCAAGTTGTAATTTGGGGAATCAACTCAAGGACCTAGGCTAGATATTTTAATTATTTGAATTTAATCTCAGTTTAGTTTATTTTATGCAATTTAGATTCTCTTGCAACAAACAAAATGGCAGGCATATTGCGTCGGTGGTTCAGGTCACTCTCACCCCATGCAAATCAAAAGACGAGCTCTCACAAGCAGAAGTTCATAACTCACTCAAGGTTAAGATTGAGTCACAAATGATCATGTTGTGAAATATTAATCTCTTTAACGAATTAACAAAGAGAGATTAATTGTTTTGTTTTCCAATCTTATACAAAGTATTTATATAAGATGTCATCATTCACATGTCTTATGAACAATATAGATCAAATCATTTGTAACAATTACAAAGTTGATCGTTTTTATAGTGTTACTAGGATAAGACATCCAATCTTATCCATATATTATACACTATTTAGATTATTACTTGAACACGATCTATCTGTATGTCAACTACATACTGTTGAAGATTTCATATAAAAGCATGAGATTTTGCTTTTTTTTTTTTTTTTTTATTAAGTTATGCACGGATTAGATACAAAATAAAGTAACAATTATTTTATTAAATATCAATAAATAGATTATTACTTACAAACAACGCTTTAGGGCAGAAAACCAACAAAAACACCCTTAACTCACCCAAAATAATTCATAAACGTGTAATAACATATTTTGACTAACTTATGACTTCCCAAGGACTTTAATGACACACTTTGTACCTAATTAGGACATAAATTCTCACAAATTAAAAAGTAAACACATGCAAAGTATGTCATTTATCACTTCATATGTCACAAAGAAGATAAAATTGAAAGGTAAAATAAACTATATATAGTAATTTGATGTCCTTGATAGTACATATCAATGGATAGATCTACATTTCTCTCCTCCAAAATATCTATAACTATCTAAAAATTCCTTTTAACACAAGAATGAGAAAGCATAAAGGATTGCAAAAGTACTTCCAAGACTCCTAACATTTCCTAAAAAAGAAAAAAAGGAACAATTGTCTCAATGGACATACCTTTTCTTTGAATATTTGTTCAAGTAGGAATACTATTGTTGAGGATCTTCTAATAATAGTTTTTGACATTAGAATGCATCTTAATTCTCCGGGAAGTTCTATTTATAGACTCTTCTCTATATTGATCACTTTATGAAAAACACCATATTGCCTTTCTAGTATCCAACTCAACATTTTATGCTAACATAAGTGGTCAATTTTAATTAACTATTTCCTTAAATTTAGTAAAGTGAAACTACATAAGGTAAATGGACACTAGTAATTGCAACTCATCAAGCTAGCTAACACGTTGTCTTAGGACATCCGCCATATGAAATCCCATAGAAACTTTTGTTCATAATGAAAATAATAAATAAATACTTCATTGGAACTTATAAATTCCTAAGTATATACGCCAAGGTGAACTCAACTCAACGATAATTGGTATGATCTTTTTTCTAAAGGTCGAAGGTTTGATCTCATCTCCACAGTTGTTGTACTAAACCATAAGTATAGAATATATGAGAAAGTCAAAATAGGAACAACAAAAGAAATTAAAAAAATAAAAAACTAAAAAGTAGTGACCCACAATTCTTGTGACAATTTACACACTTAAAATGTGCTATTTCTAGTTTGATTCAACCTTTTTCAAGGAGTGTCTCGCTTTACAGCTCTTACTCATTGGTAGGCATTAACTTAAAGCTTTAACTTCGGAGAAACTTTGTAATGCCTTAATCCTAATATTTGGATTAGGTTTGATACTTGATGGTCTAAGCATTCCCTTGCAATCTGACAACTTCATTATTATTTGTCTTGAACTACTTCTTCATAAAACAAACAAAAGGTCTCCCTTGTTCTAATAATCTCCAAGGATTTAGTTGTTTTTAGAAAAGTGATGAATGATTTGATGATAAATACATTTATGGTTAGAAAATGACAGATCTTCTTGATTATTGATGATGTGTAAACTTCAAGATAAGTTCCAGAAGGAAGGACCTTTGTCCAACCTTCCTTCCTTCTTCTGAGATGTGATGACCATGTAGTATGCTTTTTTATGCCATAAAATAACATTTCTCCCTGCTGAACACAAGATTAACCTTTTCACATTTTTCAGTACCAAGATATTGGTTAAACAACGAGTAGAGTCCTCTCCAAAGATAGAGAAGCCATCTATGAATAGCTCATATGTTTGTTCCACTATATTCAAAAGAGGACCATCTTGCATCTTTAATTTGGAAAGTGGTAGTTGGTAGGTGAATTACAAAGTCCAAAAGGCGCGTTTTGTGAAAAACAAATTTTCTATAAAAACATGTTAATGCGGGGCTTCTCTTGATCCTTTGGGCAATGATGATTTGATTATATGGTTAAAAAATTTGTAAAGAAAACAATAGTATTATCGGCTTGCAAGCTTATCCAACATTTGATGATGAATGATAGTGAAAATGTTCTTTACTCGTTATCTTGTTTAATTAGTTGACGATAGCCCATACAAACTTATGACTTGTGACTATCTTTGCGAAATTACTCATTGTGCTCATTAGCTATAGCTACAACCACCATTCATCCCTTAATGGGCACACATTACACTAGGCTCACCTAGGTTCTATTTAAGATCAAGTATAAGTCACTTTAAGGTTTCTTTCTTCACTTCCTCATTCATGTTAGGAATAGGGCATCGCTAGCTTTCTATAAAGTTCTTAATTCCATCTTTAAGGATTATCTTATGCATGTAGAAGGATGAAATTATTCATTGAGTATATGTAATAGTCGAACATGTTGCCTTATTACAACAAAGACAATTCATTTTTGTTAGACAACATTATATAAATTGTAGAGAGCAAAATCTCTTCATCTAAAAAGAACATATTTCAAAATTTGGAGCATAAGAGTGAGCTTCAATTTAGGAGGTTCAATCACAAAGGGCTTCAATGGTTCGAAGTGAAGGGATCGACTCCCGAGCAGAAGCGTGTGAACGCCTTGCGTTTCACCTTTTTGGTTTAAATTGAAACAAAACAACAACTAAATGTTGGATTTTATGTCTCAAAACTCGTAGTTTGTAAACAATAAAACTTATTCTGAAAATTCAATAAATTGTTTTTGAATATAGGTATTGCTTATTTTGTTTTAGAAATCCAATAAACTAAAAGACCTATGATTATTATATGAGTACTTGAACTTTATGTGGAGACATAAAAGTGGATCAAGTTTGAGTAAATAGTCAAAATGATCTATAGCATATGAATGAGGTTGGGTGCCTTATTCTGGTAACACTATCGGATACGACCTACTCTATAGTTGTTACAAGGAGTTGCAAAGTGCTACGACGATGTGATCTTAATTCGTACATGTTATGACATGAGAAGTGGGGGCGTCATGTACAATGGGTTTGAACAAGATCGAACCACGAAATCAGTCACTCTTACTTTATAACGTTCTTTACTGTTTAAGACTGACTATTTCAAAGTGATGACCTAGGTAACTTGACCTTAATCCTGAGCTAACTATGAACTCCTGTTTATTTGGGATTATTTACATAGGTGAAGGTTGGTTCAATAGCGCCGGCTCAATAAACCTCCATTTCAAGGGTAAGACCGTGTAGATAGTTGGGGACATAGAGTGCAAGATGAAATTCACTCCTACTCACTTTCAGGATAGTAGAGAGGTTGTTCCTTTAAGTGTTGACTCCAGGTCTTGAACAAGGGGCCCCACCCTCTCATTGACTCGAGAAGGACTCGATTTGTTGATTGGATCACAAATAAATTTTTCATTAGAGGATCAATGGGACTTAAAGAACAAGAGGTAATTTTGAAGGTAAAATAGACATTTGACCCAGTCGTTATTACGAACAACCTGTGAAGGGTTAACTTACTAATCTTGGTTATATCGAGTGGACATAATATATCTACAGTGAGGGGAGTGCAACTATGGGATGTGATGTATGTTATAATTAAATAAATATGGTATGTGCATATAGTATGTCATGTAGATTTAGAAAACCCACCATAGGAAACATGTTACATGCATTGAAAGTATGTTATAAACTATTATAATATATAATATGCATGTTAGGATTTCTTTTATTTAATATAATTGTTATATTAAATATTGAATGCCTTTGATGTCTGTTGTGGATGTTTAGCATGTCTAAAATTTTGTAAGCTGCTTTAAAATTGGGTTAGACATTTAAAATCCATAACAAAGAACAGTTGCATGCTCACGTAGGTTAACCACTCGTTTTAATAGTTAAAATAGATCGTTAAACTTTTAAAACTCGGTTACAAACTCAACCGGTATATAATTATGTCGAAGGCTGAAGGTATTTAAGTAGACGATCTATGAAACTCCTTCTACCTAAGGATTATGGTCGAATAATTGAGCGTTGTTAACCAGTTTTATGAGCAATACGTGAGCGATGTGAGGTTTTAAAACTAGTTTATCACCTAGACATCGTAAGTTAAATCCAATTATAAACGTTATACTTAGATAAACACCTAGACTTAGGTTGTTTAATTAATCGAAACAAGCCTAAGAAACGTATACCCCATTTAATCGTTAGAACACTTCTGTGAGAGTTTAATAACATATATGATGCTATTAGAACACTTCAGTGAAAATCAAATAATGTATATGATATGTTAGAACACTTCAGTGGGAGATTAATAATCATATATGATATAATTATTTCTAGCTCTCACGCCCCTAAGAGTTCACAATAAAAAATTCATGTGGCACTTCGTGTCACCCTGGGAGTGACCTCCATTTGGAAAGTGTTTACATTAATTGAGATTTTGGTGAATGGGGGAAGTTTTTCACTTTAAAATCAAATATGATGTTTTGATTTTAAAATTTTCACGTTCTCAAGATGTTCACTGTTGGAGGAAAATTAGGATGGGGTTGTGCACGCAATCATGCATTATACATGTCTTAATCTATGCATTTACGCCCATGCGTCCAAGGTCATGCGTCGGAATGAAAATGCATTAATCTAGTATGCAATGACTACGCGTTTCTATCTTAAGTTTTCTTACGCTTGCGCCAAGTATAACACGAACACAAGTTTCTCGGGTAATCCGAGGTCGAACACAGGGACTTGTCACTCAATAATGCTTTTGAAGCAATGCATTTGAGGCGATGAATAAAAAAAATAAAAAGAAGAAGTTTAATGGATTTACACACTACTCTTACTCCTAACTAAACAGATTGAGCAATAGAAGACTCGCGATAAGAATAAGTAGATACACAACAACCATTAATGCATAGTAATGTTTATTATCTTAAATCGCTCGAGTATTCTCAGCTCGTCACACTAACACATCACACACCTCTCGGTGGTCAGCCGCATGACTATATCTCTATAGTGCATGGTTGCGTCGAACATAAGATTGTGTCTATCTCTAGGAACAATGCATACTTTACTTTAGTGCATCATACTTTACTTTAGTGCATTCCATCTCTTACCTTCTCAGACAATTAGACGCGGCTATTTAACTTATAGACAAGCATTGCAACCACCCATAGACAAGCGTTGCTACAGCCTTTCACCAAACAAAGAGGATTAACTCACAATACTCACACAACGCACACCTCTCGGTGGGTTGCTACATGCGTCCTATCTCTAGGCTACACGATTAAGTATGCGATTGCCTTTGATAAATAAATGATGAAGGTAAATAATGATAAAGATAAAGATGATGAAGCAGAGGGTATTGAAGGAATTAAGATATGCATTGATTACAAAATGTCTTAATATCTTAAGCTAAAATGTAATACAATACAGAGGTTAGAAGAGAAATGAAGGACTCTGCGTCAAGGCTGTCGGTGGTGCCATGGATGAATGGTGGAGATTTCTCTCTCGAGCTCTATCTCTGACGAAAGCTCCGGTCGTCACTCGGTCTGGTTTGTGGAGATGAAGAATTCTCACTGAAAATCCGGCTCTTGCTCTCATCTGTGATCGCAAACCTCTGCCTTGTGGCAGAAGTTTGGATGTCTTGAAATGAAGGTCCAAAGGGCTGTTTATAGAGTTTAAACGCCGACAGCTATCATGATTCTGTTATGTCTCACTGCTGCTTTTGTCGCTATATGGGCATTGTCATATCATCTTATCTTGTTGATACTCCCAAGGTATACGTCTGAGCTTGATTCAACTAAAGTATCAACGCATTCTACCCATCTTGCGATCACTCTTCTATTATGGCTATCACTCCATGGCCGCATCTCTAAGTGATTACCGCATTCGCTTGATCATCGCAACTTTCATGTGATGGACACATGCCATCACCACATGCATTCGTCCATGCGATAGCTCGGTTTTCAGCGCATGCGTTTGTCTTTGCGGTCGCCTGGCTTTAGCGCATGCGTTTGATTGTGATCTCTTATTTCCAACGCATGAATTTGATTCTTGCGACAGCTACAAAAATAGACACTTTGGCATGGAGTAACGCATAATATTAAGTCAGTGAAGATTTAGGTGCTAATCGACGCAAAACTCAAATTTTCACAAATTCTAAGTATTATCACCGCGTTTTCTACTTGTTAGCCCTAATAATTCTAAATAAAAGTCTTATAATAATTGGCATTTCTGCCAATTATCATTCACATCGAAAGGTTCATGTGGCACTTTGTGTCACCCTGGGAGTGACCTCCATTCAGAAAGTGTTTGCGTGAATTAATCATGGTGAATAAAGGGAAGTTTTTCAATGGAAAATCAAATATATGATATATTGATTTCAATTCTCACGTCCCTACATATTTCCATCGTGAGACCCGTGCAGCACTTCGTATCACTCTGAGAGTGACCTCCATTCGAAAAGTGTTCGTCATAGATTAAGACCAAAGTGAAATGGGAGAAGTCGTTCATAGTAAGTGGGTGAAGGATATGGGTCAACGTATCCTACGGTCTCTTTTGTTGATTTGAACTGTGAGATACCTATGTTACGTCTGTTTGTCGTCTTTAAGTCTGCCTCGCTAGTCGTTTAACGACGACTATCCCCTCGGAGGGTTTTAACATAGGATTCGAAACAACTCAAACTCCAAAAATGGATAGGATTTCTAAAGTTGGTTTCAACTTTGACTTTCCAACTTCGAGAGCATTGTTGGGATTGAACTTCTGAGGTCTGAAAATAGAGGGTTACACTTACAGAATCACTAAAGAGTTAGTAATTTCTGGCCAAAAATGGTAGCTAAATGACTATCGGAATATGAGTTATTTTGGAGATAGTGTTTAGTCAAGAATGTCTTGCTATAGTATCGTTGCAAAAATAATCTTGGGTATATTATTTTGCTAAAACTTGATTAGGTTTAAAAGAAATTCACTTATAAGCTTTGTTTATATTTTTTAGAATGACAAGTGCTCTATTTCAATTGTTGGCGTCTGATAAATTGATAGGGGATAATTATGCAACTTGGAAATCAAATTTGAATACTATACTGGTGGTAGACGATTTATGGTTCGTCTTAACAGAGGATTGTCCTCCTATTCCAAGCTCTAACGCAAACCGAACTGTTCGGGATGCGTATGATAGATGGATCAGGACAAATGACAAAGCCCGTGCCTATATCCTCGCCAACATATCTGATGTTTTGGCAAAGAAACATGAGGATATAGGTACTGCTAAAGAGATTATGGAATCTCTATGAGGGATGTTCGGGCAACTGTCTTTCTCCTAAGGCATGATGTTATTAAGTATGTTTATAACTGCCGCATGAAAGAGAGGGCCTCTGTTCGTGAACATGTCTTGGACATGATGGTCCACTTTAATGTGGCGGAAGTAAATAGAGTTGTCGTTGATGAGAAAAGTCAAGTCGGTTTTATTCTAGAATCTCTTCTGAAGAGTTTTCTACAGTTCTGCAGGAACACTCTCATGAATAAAATTGAATATAACTTGACTACTTTTTTGAATGAGCTATAGGCTTACCAGACAATTATAAGAGCAAAGGGTCTTAAACCGGAAGTACACGTTACTACCGCTGAGAAGAGAGAAACGTCTTCCAAAAAGTCTGATGTTGCTTCCTCTTCACAGAGTAAAAGTATTCCTGTTAAGAAAAGCAAAAGGAAAGGGAAGAAGAAAAACACTAAAAAAAAGATAAGATTAACGTTGCAGATAAAGGAAAGTGTTTCCACTGTAACGAGGAAGGGCACTGGAAGAGCAATTGCCCTCAGTACCTTGTTGAGAAGAGAGCAGAGAAAGCAAAACAGGCAAACTAGTTCCTGAAGACCACTTGCTCAGCTTAACCAGTGGGAGATGTTGTTGTCTGATGATAATTTTATTTGCTTTAGTTATCATGTAAAGAACAAATTGTATATATTTTTTTAAATGAAATGTTCATTTTCGAAAATTATGTTTGTTCTATCTCATAGCAACTTCTGTCAAAAAAAAAAATAATAAACCTAGTTAAAATCCATTTGCAAATATTCATATATTCAAAACGGCTAGAAATCGATTAAGGCAAATAATTATTTAACCTAAATGATAAGTTTAGAACACTTGAAACGTTCATAGTGTATAAAACTTGTTAGGTAAAATAAAACCGAAATACTTCGATTGGATCAAAGTATAGAAAATTTAAAGATTTCTAGATCTATTTGATAGAACATGAAATCCAGTGAAAAACTTTATAATTACTTTAGATTGTTTTCTCAAACATCATTCCAATTATTAGAACATTGTTCAAGATCACCTTGTATTATTTGTTTCCATAAAACTTGCATAAATCAATAAAGAGTTATTGAATTAACGCTATTAAATAAGAGTTGTTTAGACAGGTCAGATGCGTCTTACTCAAAGAGTTAAGAGTATCTTGATGTAATGGGAGGAAAATATGACTTCTTGGTCATTATTGAGAATAAGATGCATTCCCCATATAGTTTAATAAGAAGTCTATTATACACTAACATGTTTACAATGCTTCTCTCGGCTAAAGTATTTAAGAAATATCGGGTATGGGATACCGAATGGTAAACCATGGGTATAGGATGCCCTAGTTTATTGTATTTCTCGGTAAAACTCAGAAACTCATTATTATATATTCAGAAATATAAGTTACCACTGAAGTTTTAGTCTAAGTGGGAGTTTGTTGGGTTTTATGTCCTAAAACTCGTGGTTTGTAAACAATAAAACTTATTTTAAAAATTCAATAAGTTGTTATTGAATATAGGTATTCCTTATTTTATTTTATAAATCCAATAAACTAAAAGACCCATGACTATTATATGAGTAGTTGAACTTTATGTGGATACATAAAAGTGGATCAGGTTTGAGTAAATAGTCAAAATGATCTATAGCATATGAATGAGGTTGGGTGCCTTACTCTGGTAACACTATCGGATGCGGCCTACTCTGTAGTTGTTACAAGAAGTTGCAAAGTGCTACGACGATGTGATCCTAATTCGTACATGTTATGATATGAGGAGTGGGAGTGTCGTGTGCAATGGGTTTGAACAAGATCGAACCACGAAATCAGTCACTCTTACTTTATAACATTCTTTACTGTTTAAGACTGACTATTTCAAAGCGATGACCTAGGTAACTTGACCTTAATCCTGAGCTAACTATGAACTTCTGTTTATTCAGGATTATTTGCATAGGTGAATATTGGCTCAATAGTGTCGACTCAATAAACCTCCATTTCAAGGGAAAGACTGGGTATTTCTAAGCCTCTATATTCCCGCTCACGTGCTCTCACATATAAGCAAGATGATCGCATACCACCATATCTTACTTAAAGGGTGCATATGCTGTATAGTAGCAAACGAAGCTTATCTCTAAGTCTCTATCTCTTGTTTATGTAGATCTAATCTTGCTTTCTCAAGTCTAGATTCTAACCTACATTTCTCAAATCTTAGGTTCTTTCTTTAGACTCTTTCTCGAGTAGCTCTAAGGGGGTGATGGATACAACATAAGACAAGATAATCACATAAACCTGGTTGACGTAAGATTATTCCTATCTCTAGTGAACATTTGCTTACATTACTTAATGTGACCAACTACTTACCCTCCCAGGTAGTTAGTTGTTGCTGATTCTACTCATAGACAAGTATTGCGTCCGCTTATAGACAAGCGTTGCTATAGCTTCACACTAAGTAAATAAGATTTTCTCACAACATTTGTGCAACGCACACCTCCTAGTGGTTTGCTACATGCTTCATATCCCTATGCCGCATGATTAAGTATGCGATACTCTAACAATCTTACTTAGTGATGCAATGAAAGTAAAAGATGCTAAGTAAATGAAGATGGAGATGGAATCGAAGGAAAATATAGAAATGCATTGATCACAAAATGTATTAATTTCTTAAGCCAAAATGTAATACAATACAAGGATAAAAGAGATATGGAAGGCTAGATGGAAGCATTGTCTTGCTTCATCAGATGTGTGTCAAAGCTGCCAGTGGTGCCATGGATGGGTGGTGGAGTAGACTTTCTCGAGCTCTAACTTCGGCAAAGGCTCTGATCGTCACTCGAAATGGTTGAGGGGATGAATAACTCTCAAGGCTATCTTCTTACGCTTTCGTTTGGATCATAAGGATCCACCCAAAGGTAGAGAACCTTGGATGGAAAACCCTGGATCATTTTAAGTTCTGCTCAACGGTCTCTATTTATAAAGCTTGATCACTAACAGTATTAATGGACCTGCTCTGAATCTGACACTCGCGGCTTGATGGTCCTTTTCTGAATCTCTGCTGCTAATGGCATGGTAAGTGAAATGTCAACATCATCTTTTTTATAATTCCAGTGTATACGTTCATGCTTGCATTCCACCAACCTTGCGATTGCACTTCTATTATGGTTATTATTCTGTAGTCGCAATCTCCCTGTGATGACCGCATTCGCTCGACAGCCGCAACCTCTATGCGATAGACGCATGTGGTTAATGGCCGCAATATCCATACATCGAACGTATGCATTTGCTTTTGCGAGATTCCCCACATGCAGTCGTCTTTGCGATAGCCTGCCTTCCACGCATGCGATCACTTTCTGCAGTTGCTACAAAAATAAACAATTGAACGCATAATAATGCATAATAGTGGGTTAGCCGAGATTCTTAATGCCGATAGACGCAAGCTCATTTTCCCATGAATTCTAAGTATAATCATCGCATCTTCTGCTTAACAACCCTCATAATTCTAAATAAAAGGCCTATAATCACGTGCATTTCTGCCGGTCATCAATGATCTTGTAGATTAACATGCTTAGAAGAGAGAAGAAAAAAAAAGGAAAGAAGAGTATCACATACCTTCGTCGATTCCCAAACTCTTCATGATTTCCTCGTTGTCTTGTCCGGAACGATTTTCCAACGAACAATAGACACCATTAAAAGTGGGACCTCGTTATTCTCTAGGAACCAAGGGGTGAAGAGTGGTCTCTCACACCTTGATTGAGGAAGAAGAATAGAGAAGATGGAGAAGATAAATTTTTTAGAGGAAAATGATTTGGAGGCTATGGTTTCGTCAAAAATAAATCCCTTGCCCTAATTTAGGCAAAATGACGAATTTATATGGAGACTTTCTCTTAGCTTTCCAAAATTACTCTGGGTTAATTTAACTGAATAATCATTATTTAATTATTTAGCTATTAATTAAATAATCATATTAAATCTAATTTAATATGTATTTAACTAATATGTTTATTTACCTCCACTTCTCAAAATTAATCAATTAATTCTTTATGAATCAAATTCATAAGAATTTAATAGTTGAATCCTAGTCAAATATTTCTCTTTTAATTATAGATCATATCTATAATTAACCATATCATATTAATCTCATTAATATGTTATTCCATCCATTGATTTGAACAATTCAAATAATTCATCTTTTCCTTTAGTGAGTTAATAAAAAGACCTTATGGACCTACAGGTTAGCAGCTCCAATGAAATGAGATTAATTAATTAAACTCTTTAATTAAATGAATCGATATTCATTAACTACCAGACACTTCACTAAAGACCGATAGTTGCATTCTTCGCACTATAGATATATTTTTGTATCCACGGATATAACCAATCAACAGTGAGTCAATCCTTCACAAATCGCTCATGACTACAGCTGGGTCAAATTATTGTTTTACCACTGTAGTTACATCTAATTTCTTGAGTACCATTGATCCCTTTAATGAACAAACAATTTATAGTCCAACTATAAACTAACACATCTTGGGTTCATCTTGTCTAGCTGTATTCCCAGTTTCCTACTCGGACATATCCCCAAATTGGTAGGCTTATTGAGTCTGCTAATATGACCACTTTCATCCATACAAATCAAAGGATTGCCTTCATAAACAGGAGTTCACAACTCACTCAGGATTAAAGTCAAGTCACCCTAGAGTATCTATTCATTTCGTGGTCCGATCCTATGCAAACTCTTTGTATAGAATACCCCCACTCTCATATATCCACATGAATGATCAGGATCAAATCATTTGTGTAGCACTTTACAACAATTGTAACGTCTACAAAGCGAGTTAAATTCGTCGTGTCACCAGAATAAGGTACCCAGTCTTATCCATATACTATAGACAATTTAGGTTATCACTTAAACATGATCCACCTATATGTCTCCACATACATGTTTAAGTTTCATCAGATAACCTTGGATCTTAGTTTATTGGATTGAATTAATACAGTTTAAAAGTCAATAGAATACCTCTTATTTTATTAGATGTGTAATTTATCTTTACAAACCACAAGATACATGAGATTTAGGACATAAACTCCAACAGGAAGTTCTCCATTATATGCTCCAAGGCAGTTGCAAATATAACAATCAAATCCAAAGTATTTGCCGATGTAGCGTGATGTAAAATAATTTGCAAATATAATAGAATTTAGCTTTTGCTTTCAAAATCAATTAATGATAGACCATATCGTTAGTAGGGGCCTATCAATATTAGACCACATCATTAGTAGAAGTGTATCAATGATAAAGTTTAACCTTGATAAATTTTACTGTATTTACAATTCTTTTAAAATGTTATTATAGACTTAATTATTATCCTAAAAGTATTAACCAATGCGCTTTCCAATATTCTCTAATACTTTCAGTTGCCAGCAACTATCGCCAACAATCTAGAAAAAATGGTCCAATTCTTCAATTCCAAATATGTTTATATATATATATGTGACCAATGCCCGGGCACTTGAATAAAAAGTTCTTTAAATGATATTTTTTGTTTGTACTATATCAAAAGTGATTCTATTAATCCCAGATATATTTTTTTTTTCTTTTTTCTAAAACAAAAAGTTTTTTTTTCTAAAAAAATTTCTTACTACATAATTTGTAAATTTTCGGTTAATCCACCAAAGTCATTTATTTGAATAATCTATCCCTTAAATGATTCTTCAAAAACAGATTTTAAATTAATAATTTTCAAATTACCTTTTATTTCTTAAGATTTTGGTTTAATTAAAAATCTGGTCCGATGGTTTGGAAACAGTCTTTATATATATAAAAATACTTTAAATTATCTAAAATCATCCCATATTATCTAAATTATTAATTTTCTCAAAGGTACTCATAAAAAATTGATATTATTTGAAAAATAATATTTTCAAAAGTACCCATACACACGATAAAATTTTTCTAAAATAATAGAACAATAAACAAGCAATAAAGATTGCTGTTAAGATTTATGACAAGTCCGAAACTGAATTTAGACATTTAAAAGTATATATACGAATATAGAATTAACTATAATGCAATAGAATTGAGGTGAACGTTCATTTAGAAAATAAAAATCTGACCGTACATATAAATACACAATGCAGTTTTTTTTTCCTAATAACCTACAAAAAAAAAAAGGAAGACATATCAACTGTTAAGCGTCCATTTAAAAAATGCATAATGTAGGTTAAATTGCAAGAATAAAGGTATAATCATGGATTAAAAAATAAAAAATAAAAAACAAAGGTATAATCATCCGATTAATTTATAGTTTTTTAGGCAATAATAAATGGATGAAATAACAGTATTACAATATTACAATTAAAAAAAAGGAAATTATTTGGACTTGGGCTGTCCTTTTGATGGCATCAAATCCAGTTTCGATTTTCCGGATGTTTACAGTACAATCGTGCTCAGCGTAAGCCCATTCTCACGTCAGCCGACGTGGCACATCATGGGCCTTTCCGTAACTTGAACGCATCACATTCAGCACGTGCAAATTACACAAGCTAGAATAAAGAGAAGGTGCACAATATCCAAATACGCCACACCACAGCGTAACAAAGGAACTCATTACATAGAAACCAAATTAAGAAAAAGAGGAAAAACACATATAAAAGGCAAGAAAACTGGCAAAAGACAAAAACGAAAAGAACCTGTCCATAGAGAGAAGGGATAAAAGCGGAAGTAGAGAAATGATAGTATGGATGACAGCACACTGAAATTACAATACACAAGAGTAGACTAAACTGTAATCCAACGGCAACAATTGGCGGATCAAGATCGAGAAGAAAAAGCATTAATGAATGGCGGATTCTTATGTGATTTTTCACATAATCCCTTCTCTTTCGCATTCAATTTATGAATTTTGTCTCTCTGTGATTCAGTGGGTTTTCAATTCAATCAGTCGTTTCTCTATATTTCTCTGACTGAAATTTCTATTCTCTTTCATTCTCTGGTTTTAACGTTTTGTAAGAGATTTTTTTTTTTCTTTCTTTTTTCTTTTTTCTTTTTTCTTTTTTGTTTTAGCTTGAGATCGAGGATCAGATCGGGGCGGAGGGTTAGAGGCCGTCGGATGTGCGGACTTTGACTCCGCCGTGATCCGATTCCACGCCGGCAGTTAACCCACGACGGTGTCAGTCAGATTGGGTGGTGGGGGAATTTACGGATGGGGCAGTGTTATGGTAAGACTATTCCGACTACTGACAATGACGTCACTCCAACTACCATTACTACTACCGTCTCTCCGCCTTCTGCCACTGGTTACGGTGCCGATCCGTCGCATTTTCCTTCCGGGAGTGGAGGTGGCAACGGTGTTGTCAACGTGAAGACGACGCCGGCGAGGACTTCCTACCCTAGCCCTTGGCCGAGTCCGTATCCTCATGGAGTTGGTGCTAGTCCTTTGCCTGTTGGTGTTTCGCCGTCGCCGGCTAGGGCTTCGACGCCGGGGAGGTTTTTTAAACGGAGGTTTGCTCCGCCGTCGCCGGCTAAGCATATCAAAGCCTCGTTGGCGAAGCGGTTTGGGTATACGAAGCCTAAGGAGGGCCCGATCCCGGAGGAGAGAGGGACGGAGCCGGAGCAGTTGTTAGATAAAAGCTTTGGGTATGGGAAGAATTTTGGGGCGAAGTATGAGTTGGGGAAGGAGGTTGGGAGAGGACATTTTGGTCATACTTGTTCTGCTAAGGGGAAGAAAGGTGAGCTCAGAGATCAACCGGTGGCCGTTAAGATCATCTCTAAAGCCAAGGTAACTCTAAAGTGATGTGATATGTTTCTTTAAATTTATGATTTCAATCACTTTGGTCGTCTTTTTTACTTTGATTTGCCTGCTGTTTTCTGCATTATAGGATTGATTTTGAAATAATTTTAAGTAACTTCTGTATCACTCGTGTTTCTGTTTTGGAATTGGTTTTGGTTTCTGTCGTTTATATATTCGTATATGGTGTTTAGTTTGGTGTGTTGGGTCCAAATGTACTTTCTTTGCATTCGGAAGTTTTCTTTAAGCTCTCTCTTTTTCTGGTTCGTGGTTGGTGGTGTTGAGGGTGGAGGATTGCCTGGTTTAAATCGTTAGGTTTATAATTGCTGGCATAGCTTGTTATATTTTGATTTTCGTGTAAGTCAAATTAGGAGCATTGTTAGTTAATGATACGAAATTTTGGCACTCATAAGTTGGCAGCTTAGATATAAAACTTACATATTATCCTAACCAAAAATGGAGTTTTGGAACCACAATAGTTGGCCGAGTGGTCAAGGGTTATGTGAATAATAAAGAGTTTAGAGAAAATTAGTTCAAGCCATGGTGGCCACTAGTTGTGTATCTAGTATTTAATATCTTATAAGTTACTTTGCAACCAAATATAATAGAGTTAGGCAGTCCAATCCTGGGAATAGTTGGATGTTTGCAAGCCAGCTTGGAAACTCACATATTGAAAAAAAAAAAAAACATAAAAATTTATGAGTTTTGATATGTCATATGTAAGGTGCATAACAAAGTTTTACTAAGATTTCGATTTTCTATGCCACACATGATCATCTTCTCCTGTGCTCCATGATGGAATAAGGTATATCATGTCCGGCATTGTAGTTGGGTTTTGGTTCACGATTGAAGTTTCCAATTGAAGAAATTTCATTGTGGCCTTCTTTAACCGGAGAGAAAGAGGCTTCCTGTAGGTAGGATTGGATAAAATTGAAAAAAAAGAAAAATCTTCACAGACTTTCCTTGCAGGTCAGAACTTGGAAGAAGATACTGATTGTCGCCGAAACTGATAGAAATGCTGCTTGTTTTTGTCTTTGAAACCAATCAAAGACCGACTTTGTTAAATGGGTGTCTTGTGCTAATTGTGACGTATAATAAAGTATCGAGGCTAGTTTTGTTGAATGAAAGACAATGCTAGTTTCCTGAATGATTGGAAGGCCCTTATTTGTTAGGTTGCTGTGTGGGGTTTCTCTCTACCTGGTCTGTGGATTGTTCTTTTATGGCCCTTGTCTTGGCATTTTCTAATATACTCCTTGTTCCTTATCAAGAAAAGATAAAGAAAAAGAAAATGAAAATTGTCTGTCATTTTAGTTTTGCACTTCCTGAGTCTTCACAAAAATATTTTCTTGGATACATAATGGCAACTACTGCAAGTCCTTGAGTGCTTGGCACACTCAATTCTTTTGACTTAGTTTCATTCTCGATGTACTCCTAGTCCTAGATTAGCAATTGTACTTCATGGGCAGGCCTGCTGTGTCCATTGTAAGAAACCAGTTTCTGACTTTGCCTCGAGTACACTGATTGTAAATATTTAAAGTAACATGCATTTTCATTTGTAAATTAACATTCAAGTTTGCTTGACTTAGTTTCATTTTTGATGTACTCCTAGTCTTAGATTAGCGATTGTACTTCATGGGCAGGCATGCTGTGTCCATTGTAAGAAACCAGTTTCTGACTTTGCCTCGAGTACACTGATCATAAATATTTAAAGTAACATGCATTTTCATTTGTAAATTAACATTCAAGTTTGATTGTGCTGAAGTTCTCACATTTATAATGAGCTACTTGGAACAATTTCTCCCTGGAGGAGGGTGCACTGGACTACCATATGTTATTGTCTCTATTGAGTCTTTCTTAATTGAAGTAGTCCTTCCTTAAATATTTATTTTTTCTAGCCAGTTAAACTGTTAGCTGGTTCATTCTTTTCTCTGCGTCTAAAAGTGAACATAAACCTATAGCTCACTGCATGTAACATTTTTTCTTCCTGGTTGCATTGCCTATAATTGTGTTTCTTAAAAAGATACGTTTGCAGATGACAACAGCAATATCAATTGAAGATGTTCGGAGAGAGGTGAAAATATTGAAGTCTTTATCTGGGCATAAGCACCTTGTAAAATTTCATGATGCATGTGAGGATGCCAATAACGTTTACATAGTCATGGAGTATGTCTTTCTTCTTTTTCTTATCATTCTGTATCTGAAAGATGATCTTAATTCTTGTTTTCCTTTTATTTCATTATTCTGATACAATGGTAAATTCACCATGCTGTACTACATGAAAAATGTCACAATTGTTGTTTTAAGTTCTTGGACTATCTAATTATACCATACTGCATTTGTTGCCTTGGCCATAGGTCTTGATGGATTCAACTTGAAATTTGTGAATTAAGATATACTTCTTTAACGTTCAATAAATGAAGAATCATGTAGCATAAATGAGGAATTGTGTAGCACTCTCTTTGTTATTAATATACAGTTCAGTTTGAGTTGAATGAGTTTGGATAGTCTTATATTCTCAATGAGCTACAAAATGAATAAGGGTCAGTTTGTGGGTTTTAAACTGGGAAAGTAGTTTCGTCACCTATCTCACAACCCTTTTTCTTGAAGTCAGCAAAACTCCTTTGTTAATTCTAACGGCTTTTTGTCCTTCTTTGAAGCTATCACAAGTCTTTTATCAAATTAGTGATCCTTGGAAGGGTGTGAGGTAAATTAACTCCATTCTTCTTATCTAGTGCTCCCCTCCGTGGGGGTAATTCGAAGTGCCATTCTATCTGGAATCCTGTGGTGGAAAAGGTGCAAGAGTATTGGGTTCTTGGAGGTCTTAAGTGGCATCTCTAGTTATTTCACGTCTTTTATTTATGATGCCGGTTTTGATTACTATGGTTATTGGGAAGATGTTGCGGGATTTCTTGTGGGAAGAGGTCGATGAGGGGGAGGATCCCATCTTGTTTGTTGGGACGTGGTCTCCAAACCTTTGGGCATTGGGTGGTTTAGTTATTGGGAATAATTTGATACTTTGCATTGAGGCGTTATTGGCAAAATGGTTGTGGTGTTTTTTCTCAACGTCTAATGCTTAGGATTATCGTGAGAAGATATGGCTTGGACCCTCTTGCGGGTACGATAAATGGTTTTAAGGGCTTGAGTAAAAACCTTTGGTGATGTAGGGGCATTTTGGGAATATTTTGTAGTTTCCATTTATATTAATTTGCAATTTTAATTTGTTTTCTTTTTAGTTTAGGTGTGAAAACACCCTTCCCTTTGAGTCTATTTAAAGGGGTTTTAGGATTAGAATTAGTTAGTTAGGTGTGAAACAATCCATTCAAAGGGATCATTGTCTACATTTTTCTCTAATCAATAATACCCTACTTTAAGATTTTCTCCAAGATTTTGAGTCTACACCAAAACTGGTACCAGAGTAGCCACAAAGTTGATGACCGGAAAAAATTCCAGCAAACTCATTGATTCTTCCCTCCCCACTGATGTGGAAGCATCCAACCCCCAATCCATGGACCACCATATGAACCAAGTTGAAGACGCCATATGAACCTTGATCAACAACTTCAATGTGATGCAAACTTCCATGACTGAGATGCAGCAGACCTTAAACTCCCTTGTAAAAGAAAACAGCAAACCAAACAAGGCCAAAACCAAGATTCAAGAAGAAGAAGGAAGTCAAGAACCGCAAGAAAGCAGAGGAGTTCTACACCAAACTAAGACTAGGGGACCTCAATTGCACCAAGAATTCAGAGGTAACCATCAAAGAGGAAGAACTTTATGTGGATAGAACCGTGTTCCTCAAAATTTTGCCCCTCCAAGAATTCAAGAACATCCAAGAATTCCTCCAGGATTCATGCAACTAAGAGGGATTGGCCAAATGAGACCACAACCTAGGCCTCTCATCAACAAGCCATACTAATGCCACAAAACCTTTTAGGGTTTGATTTTGATTCCTTGGAAGAAGAATCACAAAAATGGGAGAACATGCCAGCTAACCAGCCTTATAGACAAAGGTTCAACTACAACAACCAAGACCTTCAAGATTTCCAAGAGGATGATCAAGATTTGGAACAATATTGGCCCGAGTATAGGGGAATGCAAAGAGAAACTCTGTGGAGACAAAATTCTAAATACAAAATGAAAATTGACCTCCCTACTTACAATGGACGAATGAATATTGAAGTTTTTCTCAATTGGGTGAGGGAGGTAGAAAGTTTTTTTTTTGACTACATGGGCACCCCCGAGGATCGAAAGGTAAAACTTGTGTCTTTTAAGCTAAAAAGTGGAGCATCCGCATGGTGGGATCAACTCCAAGCGAATAGGAAAACCTTCAATCCAAAGCTGGCCAAAAATGCTTAAACTCATGAAGAAGAGATTTCTTCCATTTAACTATGAAAGATTGTTGGACACCCAATTCCAACATTGCAAATAGGGGTCAAGAAGCATTGAAGAGTATACAGAAGAGTTCCAAAGGCTGAGTGCAAGAAACAACCTTACCGAGAGTGAAAACCAACAAATAGCTCGGTTTCTTGATGGACTCTGACAAGATATTCGAGAAAAGGCACATCTTCATCCAATGACAAGTCTCTAAGAAGCTGTTTCGGTGGCCACAACCATTGAAGAAGATGAAAGCGAAAAGCAAAAAAGATGGATAGTAAGAAGGGCCAATTGGGAAAAAACAAATGTTGGTTCAAAAAAACCAACCTTGGATTCAAACACAAGTCCTGTTACAGCAAACTCTTCTTCAAGCAAAGCAAAGGACAACCTTCCACAACAAGACATGAATGCAAAGAGAAGTATTCCTAATCTTCCAAATAATAATTCCAATCCTTATAATAGACCTAACCTTGGTAAATGTTTTAGGTGTGGACAAATGAGACATCTATCAAATGACTGTCCAAGAAGAACCCTAACAATCCAAGAAACACATTCGGAGGAAGATGAGCTAGAAGAAGAGGATGATTTAGCTCAAACAAACCCGGATGTTGGAGATGAACTATCTTGTGTTATCCAAAGAATACTTCTAACCCCAACAACTCCGAGCAACCCCTAGAGACATTCATTATTTTGAACAAAGTGCACCATACAAGGGAAAGTGTGCACAATTATCGTTGATAGTGGCAGCAGTGAGAACATGGTTTCAAAAAAGCTAGTTTAAGCTTTGAAACTTAAGGTTGATTCACATCCACATCCATGTAAGGTCGGATGGATTAAAAGAGGTGGTGAAACAGTGATTAATGAAATATGCAGTGGCTTTGTCCATTGGTGCCCACTACAAAGATCAAATCATATGTGATGTTATAGAAATGGATGCTTGTCATCTACTTCTTGGCCAACCATGGCAATACGACATAAAGGCCATCCACAAATGCCATGAAAATACATATGATTTCGATTGGTTAGGCAAGATGGTTATTCTATTACCCCTCCAAGATCTTACAACTTCCTCTTCCACTTTAGGAAGAGATAAAAGCAGCCTATTTTCAATTTTGTCTACAATAAAGGATCTAGAAATAGCACCCACCTTTACTTTAGCCTTACTGGTTAAAGATCTCTCCACTGCCCCCCTTTTACCAAATCCTGTAGACAACAGGGTTGAAAATCTCCTTACCAATTTTCCAAACCTCACCAAAATTTCAGAGGGCTTACCTCCTTAAGGGACATTCAACACAACATTGATTTTATACCCGGTGCCTCACTTCCATATCTTCTCTATTACAAAATGAGCCCATCCGAGTACAAAGCACTTCACGAAATTATCGAAGACCTAAAAAAACAGCACATCCAACCTAGTCTAAGCCCCTTGTGCTGTCCCTGCTCTTTTAGCCCCCAAAAAGGATGGTAGTTGGGGCATATGTATTGATAGTCGAGCTATAAATAAAATCACCATCAAATACAGATTTCCCATCCCTAGAATAGGTGATCTCCTAGACCAATGAACAGGTACTCAAACTTTTCCAAAATAGATCTCCATAGTGGCTATTACCAAATTCGAATTAGGCCCGTGGATGAATGGAAAACTGCATTCAAAATCAATGAAGGCCTCTTTGAATGGTTGGTTATGCCATTTAGGTTATCAAACACACCTAGCACGTTCATGAGATTCATGAATCAATATTCCTACCATTCTTAAATAAGTTTGAATTCCTACCATTTGGTTAGCTAAATCTCCAGCCATCTGTCTCTTGGTTTATGAAATGTCTTGTTGGAGATAGGTCTAAGGGTTTTTTTTTTTCTTTTTTTTTTCCTTTTTTTTTTCCAGAGGATCGGTGGACTGGGTAGTCCCCTCTTTGTACTTTATTACCTCGGTTTATCACCTATCTGCCAAGAAACTTCATTCCGTGGTTTCTGTTTTGTCCTTTGACCTTCTTCCTGTTTTCCTTGGGTTTCCATAGACTTTTGTCTAATGGAGAGACTAATGAAAATTTTAGATTACCCTGCATTTTGTCCTTCCTAATCTTCAGGTGTGCCTGGGGAGAAAAGATGTCAGAGTTTGGACTCCTAATCTTTCAAGGTGTTTTCTTTCTTTCATATGTTGGTTGACCCTGATCTCGATTATGATCTATTTGTCTTCTCCTTTCTCTTGAAGAATAAGATCCCAGGTAGGTCAACTTCTTTGTTACAGGTTTTTCATGGAAGAAGGACTGTATTCAGAGATAGATACTGTTCCATTGTTTTGAGCCCTCAATGGTGTGAATTCTTTGCAGGAGGCATGACGAGGATATTGATCATTTGTTCTGGAGATTCCCGTTTGCTCATTCCCTTTGGAGAAAATGCTTGAGCACGTTGTGCTTATATTTGGCTCATGGTAGGGAGTGCTGTGCCATGATTGAGGAGGTGCCCTTGAATACTCTGTTTTGGGATGAAGGAAAAGTCTGTTGCGGTCTTGTTTCTTTGCTTTGTGTGGTGGGGGATATGGGTTGAGAGAAGTAGCAAAATTTTGTGGGAGGATGAGAGATCTTGGGGATGAGGTTTGGGAGGTTGAGAGTAGGTATAACATGCTGTTAGCGTCTATTACATGACCTTATGTTATTATGAGCTTGGTTTGATCCTACTGGATTGGAGTCGGTTTCTATAGTTAGCATTTGGACTCCTTTTCTGGGAGGCGGCTCGTTTTCTGTTTGTCCCTGTATATTCTTATATTTCTCTTAATGTAAGCTTGGTTTCTTACCAAACTGGAAGAAAACATAAACCATTTTAGGTTTTCTTTGCAGTTCAGTTTCTGGAGTTAATTTGAATTCAATTTAAAGTTCCTTGTTTATTTTTCCTTTTAGGTTATGTGAAGGTGGGGAACTTCTGGACAGAATCTTGTCAAGGTATTCTATCTGTACAACGATGTTGTGTTATCTTTGACTGATTTGATTTATACTGAAGTATTTCCCTCATTGTAGAGGAGGAAGATACACAGAGGAAGATGCCAAAAATATAGTTGTTCAGATTTTAAGTGTAGTTGCATTTTGTCATCTTCAAGGCGTTGTGCACCGTGACTTAAAACCAGAGGTTGTGATTTGCATTTTTATTTTCTTTTATAAATTATAATTTTCACAAAGCTTAGCAGTTCTGTTTTGCAACTAAATTTTAGAAAAATACAAATGTATCATACTTCACTTCATGCAATTAGAGAGCGCTTCTTGATGATACCCCCACCAAAAAAAAAAAAAAAAAAGGAAAGGAGAAAACAAGATAAAAAAAGGTTGTTTTTTGTAGTAATTTTGCACCTCCCCTTTCTTTCTTATATTGTTTCCACTTTTCTCTGTGCTCTACAGAATTTCCTATTTACGTCTAGAAGTGAAGATGCTGATATGAAGCTCATCGACTTTGGTCTTTCAGACTTTGTTAGACCAGGTAACAAATAGATCTATCTAATTGTTTATTGTTATTTTTAAAATTATAGAAACCAAGCTTTCATGAAGAAAAAAGAATGAAAAAAAATATAAAATACAAGGGGATACAAAACACACAAAAAGACAGTCCAAGCAAGAGGGGCTAAAAGAAAAGGGACTCCAATCTAACAAAATAAGACTTGTGGAAATGAAAAGACTTTATGTGGATGTCCATAGAGAAACATGAAAGCTTAGAAGAGGCCAAACCTCTTCCCACGGTCTTTCTCACACCCCCAAAAATCTTGTTATTCTTCTCAAGCCAAATGCCTCACAGAATAGTACGTATACCGAGCCACAAAAAACGCATCTCATAAGAGGAGTGAAGAATCAACTCTTTTAACCATGGAAAAGGAAATTTTGGTTTGGATAAAAACAAGCCATAAATCTGTAGAAAAACAATAGGTTTTTTAGCAAGCAGGGGGGTGTGTTTGTGGAGATTTTGGGGAGTGAAGAACGATAGAATTTTGTTAGGATACCACCTAAAAAGGAAATATTCAAGAATGCACAGAAAACTCAGGAACATTGAAATATGGAAATATATGAAAATATGCTATAATATTATAAGAAAATTAACAAGATAACTTAGTTTCTTGAAAGGGCTAGTGTCTCCCAAATTCCCAACCAACTCCTTCTATTTATAACTAAGAGACCTAACCAAATTATTAGCTATTTACTAATACTCCCATTACTAATAACCATAATAATATATTCTCATCTAGATACCTTACAAATTTCTAGAGGGCTCGAGAGATTTTTAAGGTTTGGCCCTTTATTAGTTTCTACATATCTTGTGAGTTTTGGTGACTTTCCAGACTTACTCGGGGGATGAAACTCTCCTCCAAGGCTTCCTCCTCTCTACTGCTCTTATAGCTAACTCTAACTCTAACCTATTTTTGTGAGCTTTTACATTCACTCATTCACCCATTTACACTCAGACTTTGTCACTTGTCTTGTGGTCTTGAGACCCCTTTTCTTTTGCACACAAGCTATGTTGCCTTCCTTGAAGAGTTGAAGACCAAGCTGTAGTATTCATTTTCTAAGATGGTATTTCACAAACAAAATGCTAGATCCTTTGGCATTGGGAGGGGCATAGAATCTTCCTCCAAAGCTTTAAAAGGAGACGAGCTTTTCTGTCCAGAAATTTTAAAAAGCATGGAAATCTTAGGCATAAGTCAAATTGCATATTCCTCAAATTTATTTCTGAGATTTATATTTTTTTTTTCCGGGCAGCATGGAGGATATTATATGTAGCTTATGTCAACTTACGACAATTCTACCATGCTTTATTTACCTTTTACGAATGTTTAATTATTAAATTTTGAAGTTAACTCAGACATAATTATTCTGTAATACACAGTCTTGAAAAGGCAAATGGAACTAGTTGGTGTTAAATTTATATGAAGGTGGTGATTGAAATTTCTTGGGGCTGTTTAGGAGACTGGAATTACTGGAAATCAGAGGAGTGTTGGAATGCGTGAGATATCAAGGGCAGAACAAAAATGGGATCGTGAAGTATGAAAACGATGGGAAAGTGGATTAGGTTGAAAATTGGATGAGTTTGGTATTATTAATCAGGCACAAAACGCTCAATCCAAACATGGGCTTTGGATTACATTCCATTCCAAACTCATCCCATTGCAACAAAATAAACAGGCCCCTTGTTTTGTTTTAGAAAAAAGAAGAAACAAATGTAGAAGTCTTTCCTCCTTGAAACTGCAAATTGCTTGGCGAAAAATCAAATTTTCTTATGTTGTTTCTTGATCAAATTCTCTACAGATATTTGAACAATTTTTATAGCGTAAATTCAATAAATACAAAAGTGCACTATAGAAATCTGTACATTATTGTGATTGACCTACTGCATCAGATGAATGCATAAGAACAGTAAGAATTTTTGTTACATTCATTAGACTGATTTGTCTACTGGATGGTTCACTTTTTTCCTTTTTGTTATCCACATGCAGACGAGAGACTTAATGATATTGTTGGAAGTGCTTATTATGTTGCTCCTGAAGTGCTTCATAGATCTTACACTCTGGAAGCAGATATATGGAGTATTGGGGTTATTACCTATATTTTATTATGTGGAAGTCGGCCATTTTGGGCTAGAACGGAATCAGGAATTTTCCGTGCAGTGTTAAGAGCAGATCCTAATTTTGATGATTTACCGTGGCCTTCAGTGTCTCCAGAGGCAAAAGACTTTGTGAAAAGGCTCCTCAACAAAGATTACAGAAAGAGAATGACTGCAGTCCAGGCGCTTAGTAAGTTTTTGTTTTTATGTCCTTGCTTCTTAGAGGCCATTGGAGGATAGACCAATGGGTTGAGAATTCAAATGATATCTATACTTTTTAAGTTTTCTTTCATCGTTTTTACTTTCCCTTCACCGAAGACCATATTAAAAGCGAAACGGTCATTTTACTTCCATGGTTGCTTCAATATATTGTACTAAGAAAAAAAGGAACTCTGAGAAAACAGTAAATAGCCTGAGTTCTGTAACTTTTGTTTTTCCAGCTCTATCTTAGTCCCCAATGTTTGGATGTGTTTTGATAATCAATTTACATGACATAATACTTGGTGAGTTGGCAGAAATTTAATGGTGGATCTAGGTCTAATAGAAGAAAGTTAGAAAATTCTTCTTTAAATTTATCGGAAGTGGGCAGAAGTTTTCACTTGTCTTCTTTTTGGTGGTTTATTTCTTCTAAATTTCTGCCAACTCACTGAGTATCATTCCAAGTTTATTTTTAGCAATTTTAGTATTTACAAAATTATAAGAAAATGTTAAAATATAAGGGACTAATTGAAAAAGATACTAAAACATATATTTAAACCTTCACATTTGAATTATTTCATCTAGAAATTCTATTCCAAGCTCTGGAAATCTTGAACGTACTTTTTTTTCTCTTTGCAGCTCACCCATGGTTGCAGGATGATAGTCGTCGTATACCTTTAGATATATTGATCTATAAATTGGTCAAATCATACTTGCAAGCTACTCCTTTCAAACGTGCAGCAATGAAGGTTAAAGATTATTCTTTTTGCTTCTTGGTTTTGGTTGCTGGAATTATAGATTATTCCGTCATTTCAAAAATGCCTATGCAATCATATCTTATTTTCTTAATTGAGCTTTAGTCTTGCTTATCCTCTGTAGTACTCTCGTTGTATGGGTTTGGAAACATTTATTTTCAGTAATGTAATAAGTTCAAAATGATTGTCTTGAATGATAACCTCGATGTTTTCTATGTCAAACTTACATTGTTTTTCAATCCTCTGATCGTGACATACTTCCATTTCAGGCTCTCTCAAAAGCTTTGACAGAAAATGAACTCTTTTATCTCAGAGCTCAGTTTGCATTGTTGGAACCAAATCAAGATGGGCGTGTTGGGCTTGATAACTTCAAAATGGTTAGTGCTTCTCTTGACCCTGCTCTCTTTTTATAGTGCAGGACTATACATTCATCACTCTCCTTCACGTTGTGTTTTGACTCGTAAATACCTATGCTCTAGGCTCTAATGCGGAACGCAACGGATGCTATGAGGGAGTCGAGGGTTCATGAAATTGTAAATTCGGTATGGTTCTTTTGACCTGATACTTCTCTTCATGCTAGATAGGTAAATATAGTTACGACTTGTATTTTAGAGTCTGCTGGTTTTGTATGTGTATCGTAATTAGGAAGTATACCTCATATCTCTTGCTGTTCTTTTTACATTATATTTTGTTTTTAGAACTTGTACGCTTATTCTGTTTAGACCTCTATATCATAAAATGTTTTGTTTAATCCTTGAACTTACAAAAAAATTGTGAGAACCAATTTGTCTTTCAATTAGGAGGTGTTTGGGGTGCTGAGTTAAGTTTCAAGTTTAGAGTTAATATGTTGGAGTTGGGAAGTTTGTGTTTGGGGTGCAGAATTGTTTGGTTGGAGTTGGAGTTAGAAAGTCTGTGGTTGGGGTGCAAAGTTGTTTTGTTGGAGTTAGAGGAAAGAGAGAGAAAGAGGGGAAGATAGAGTTCCTTGATAAATGTGCAAAAGAGAGAAAGAAGGGAAGATGAAGTTCCCTCGATAAACGTGCTAACATCAATAGTGAACAACTATCGTAATTGGTGGAGTTGACTTATTTAATGACTTATGAAGTTGGTGGGTCAAACACCCTTATTGTTTTGCATTTAATCTTTCAAGTAGGGGTGAACATAAAGGCACTGAAAACCGATCCGACCGATCGAATTGAGGTCGGTCGGTTGGTTTTTGGTTTTCATATAAAAAAATTTGGAAAACCGACCGATCAACTGATATATAAATATTATTTTAATTTTTCCTCCCCTAAAAAATAAGTATAAAAGTAAGCCCACTACCTCAACTCAAGCCCAAGTCTATTGCCTTAGTATTGATTTATTATTTTCTTTTTCATGTTGCCTAAATTCTAAGCCCACTACATGATTTATTTAAATTTTTCCATAAAAAGATGATTGATTTAAATTTAAAAGAGTTGCAAATTATGTTAACCTAACAAGAACACTTCATCAACTCATTTTTCAATTTCATTCACTTTGGTTTTGCTTGTAAAAAGAAAAAAAGAAAAAGAAAAAAGAGAGAGACAAAACTGACCGACCGTCAGATTTCATGCACTTTTGTTTGCCGACCGACCGATGCACACCCCTACTTCCAAGACCGCCCTTACAAAAGATAAAAAAAGACCACCATAGAATTTTAGGCAAAACTAAAATTGAACTTGAATGGAAGTTAAAACATAACAAAATAAAATAAGATTGAAATATCCTCGAACTTTTTGATCATGGAAATTGCATATTTCTTTTTGCAGCTGGAGCCCCTTGCCTTCAGAAGAATGGACTTTGAGGAGTTCTGTGCTGCTGCAATCAGTACACATCAATTGGAAGCTCTTGACGGATGGGAGCAGATAGCCTGTGCAGCCTTTGAGCATTTCGAGCGTGAAGGCAACCGGGTAATATCGGTTGAAGAATTAGCAAGGGTTCGTTCAATGCTACTCTTTGAAAATCATGAATAAATCTGATCCGAACATGCTTTCTCAAGTGAAATGGTTCTTACAATATTCTGTGTGTGTAAGTGCAGGAATTGAACCTTGGTTCTTCAGCATATTCTATCCTTAAAGAGTGGATTCGAGGAGATGGAAAGCTTAGTTTTCTTGGGTATACAAAGTTTTTACATGGTGTCACCCTACGTAGCTCAAATACGAGACACCATTAGTCTTTCTTTTTTCCTTTTTTTTTTTTTTTTTTTTTTTCTTTCTTTTTTTTGCAGTCTTCATTATATATTCAGTTAAAAATTGGCGAGTTCTACATTTTAGGGGGCACTGCAGATTTTTTTCTTTTTTTTTTCTTTTTGCCTCTTTTGGGGCTGAAAATGTGTATAAAATTGAATGTTTTAGTGAAGGCAGTTGCAAGAGATTGTTGAGTCCACATAATATATCATCAAAAGCTATCATTGTTCCAGAGTCCCTCTTTTTTTCTTTTCTTCCATTCATCACTCTCTTCGCCCTCAGCACTGAACTTATGACTAATGAACTGAGAAAAATGGTTATTCCTTTTCCACTTTAGTATTAAGGTTGGATTATTTGCTTCCAATGCCATTCAGAAACCACCAATTAAGGTTCACATATATCTGCAGACAAGTTGAATACCTAATCAATCGAGTTTAATGTTTAATTTAAAAAGATGCTTCTTGTAATGTATCCCAAAGCAAAATTGGAGAAAGTTTAAACTATGCAAAATGCCCTCAGTTTTAGGATTGGTTACTCATGGCTGGTTGAAAAACCTCTTTGTTTTACAAGTTTATTTCAACTCTTTAATCTTTAGAGTTGAGAAAAGTTGAGTGCAGATGGCCTCCATTTCTCATGATCTATGGTTATCCATAGTTAAAATTGGGGTCTCTCATGATCACTTGGAACCCCAAATACATCTTATCCAAAAGTAAAATAAATAAATAAATAAATAAATAAATAAATAAATAATCCTTTTTTCATCAGTCACTTATAACCTTGAATGATGTGAGCAATGACAGTACCCATGACAATAGTTATGACCGGCAACGACCATCTATAGTAGTTTACAACACTTGCAAACCTCTACAAAGTGAGCTGCATCCGTAGTGTCTCTAGGATCAGGTATTCCACCTTACAATCAAGCCAACGTCGTGAAAAATGATGACTTGGTTGTCGTCATTTTTTAGGTAAATATGACTTCAGAATACCAAAGGATGGTGGATTGATACTGGTGCTACTAGGCACATTTGTAAAAACAGGTGATCTTCTTGGATGATCGGCCTGGCTTGATGATCTTCTTGGAGGATCGGCCTTTGCAGCGACCATTTTTATCAACAGGTCGTACCCAAATTGATGTGCAAGATGCCATCCCGAGTATCAGGATGTCATCATTTTTCTCTTTCCTGCTCAGGCACACTTATTGAGAAACAACGTCAATCGACCCACCCAGTGAGGACAAAAGGCTGAGGCCTCTTTTAATCATAAATAATATTAGTGTGAGCTTTAGTCATCCCATATGTTTTATTCATAATAGGGATGAGTAAAGATGACCGAAAAACCAAGTCGAACGATTGAAACTGACCGAACTAAAGATTAAGGTTGGAGATCGGTTTTTTCGATCATGATTGGTTTTGTCAAAATATTGTTATAAACCGACCACCTACCGATGTGTAGATAGAAACTGATCGCTGCCGACCAAATATAAATATTATATCATTTTTATTATATATTATACAATATAAATATAATATACTTTTATTATAAAATATCTTCTTTCTCCAACGTCCAAAACTAATTATTAGTTTGCACTTTCTTTCTTCTCCCTTCGACTTCCAAGAATCATCATTACTCTTTTCTCCTCTCTCGTGCAACCTTCCCCATTCACTTTCTCTTCTCCATTTTTTTCTTCTACATTCCTTCATTTTTTTCTTCTCAATCTACGTTTTTGTTAGTTATTGTTCTCCCTTTCTTATTTTCTTCTTCATCTTTCTTTTTTTTTTTCAACTACTTATTTTCATTGAACTTACAATAAACCAATGAAACCGCCTGCTCTCGCCGTATGGTCGGACAATTGGTGGTACCAAGCACCCACGAACCACGAACACCGACTATCGAAAATCGATGTGTCGATGGTCGGTGTCGATTTTCTCCCAAAACCGACACCGCTCACCTAATGTTCACCCCTAATTGATAAGATAATGTTTAGATTTCTTGGCATCAATTTGAACCAATTTGCTTGAGGATTCTAAAAGTCCATTAGTGATAACAACTCTCACATATCTTCATAATAATATGATACTATTCACTTTAGTCATAAACTCTCGTGATTTTGCTTTTGGTTTCATCTAAATGGGCCTCATACCAGTGAAGATATTGTCTCTCATTTATATACTCACAATCTTTACCTTATCTAGTCAATATGAGACTTTGATTCCATACCTGACAATCTTCTCAAACAAAGTACTATTGAGTGATCTCCCCTCAAATAGTCATCTATCTTTCTAGCTCCTATCTTAGTGAGCTCATTTTCTTTAGAGGACACCATTTTAATTGCTGTATTAAAAACTTAAGAAAATGAGCAAAATCTTGAGTAAAAAGAGCAAAAGGAAATATAGGTAAGTCTTTGGGAAAACCAAGCTCAGATCAGGAGTGTTAGTGGTTCTTGATGCATGAATGCTATTGCAAAACTAAAGCTCCCTTGAGCCACTCACAAGTTCCTCTACAGAATACCTAAATAAGTAACGAAAATTTCCATTAAAGTTACAATGCATGCTTTACTTTAAATTTCCTTGTGGATTAGGTGAGTGATTAGCCCTAAATTCCTCACTTAATTAAGGAAAGAAATGGAAACTTCTTCTCCATCTTTTCTTTGTATTCTACACATTTCCCCAAGTGGCTATACCTTGGGATCAACTCTTCTTTCTTTCTCCAAAAATCATATCTCTCATCAAATTTGTCAGCCACCTCCTCTTTATCCTCTTAACAAAATGGAATCAGGGATGAAATGTCTTGGACTTTGGAGGGATGCTTTGGCAGAGCCTCTTATTGCCTTAAGCCCATTGCAACCTTTCTAAGAAGGGGTATTTTCGTCCTTTTACATCCTTCAAGCTTTGGTTGCTCGAATAAGCTTCTAATTACTCCAATTTAATCCCGAATTGTCCTAAACACTCAAAAGTACTCCCTGTGCTAGATTCCCCTCCAAATAGAACATGGATTTTTTACATAGAAGACCTTAAATATATCCCAATATTACACTTATCTTCTTCCTCCCATAATTTTTTTTTTAGAAAAGGCCTAATGGACTTCATAATTTCAAAAAAGTTTGTGGGCTTTTACTAATTAATCCTCTTACACATTAAAAAAGAAAAGAAATAATTTGAAAAAAAAAAAAAAGGAAAAAGTTAATTTCGCTTTTTCAAACGGAAACCGTAGAATATTGTTCTTTGAAGGAAAAAATTTTCAAACGACTTTGCTCCTTCATACTTCTGCACATCAATATCCCACCAACTAGGGTTTGTTTTGCACCTACTTCTTTCTTCTTCTTCAGTACGAGGTGTTTAAAGTAGGAGTACAACAAAAAACTAAACCAATTCAAATCGATTCAATAGTTTGGTTTGATTTTTCAGTATAAAATTAGGCATCTTGGTTTGTATTTGGAGATAACAAAAAAGTAATGGTTCGAATTATATACCCTTAAAATTGAACTATTTTTTAGCATTTTAATTATTATAGTACATGTATATTTGTTGTTTAGAAAAATACCAATTATTATGGTCGTGTATATTTTTTATTTATAAAAGTTCCAAATAGAAAAACAAAAATATCAAATTTCAATTTATAAAAAAGAAATAGACTTAATTTTAATTTTAAATTAGCAAAAGGGACAAATTCAAAACAAAGTGAAAAAAATGGGAAGAAAAAAGAAAATTTCAAAAACTAAGAATCAAACCGATAATAAATCGATCCAAATATGATCAATCGTCCAACAGTTTTGTTATTTAATAGACATTGGTTTGAATCTCTTATTTGTAAAATCGATTGGTTTAGTTTGGTTCTTGATTGGTTTCAAAACCGACAAAATCGAACAAAGATGAGAATATTAAGCACTACTTTATATATATGGATTATTAAGCATGTTTCCAAAATATCTATCTAATATGTCTTCTGATCTCATCAATTCGTTTGCACATCTTTCTTTTTTTGTTTCTAGAATAATGGTACGTGTCAAATTACCGGTGAAACAAGAAGAAAGGAGACGAAGTGATCGCCTTATGGAATCTACTAGTGGGACAGGATTCAAAACAAAAAGTGAAAAGAATGTTGTCGTCAATCTTTCATTTGATGTAAGATTAATTACAAGACCATATGTATTATATTAGTGTGTACATTTAGAATTTATAAATATTTTCTCATATTATTCAATTACATTCGATAGGGCGAAGAGCAAATGCCAACAATTAAATATGTGAAAATAGAGGGAGAGGTTGGAGTTCCTATATAATCGAAAATATCCGCTCATTTGCATATGGCATGCAAGCAGTTAAGAGCATCCCATCCCATCATACTTGTTTTTCATTATAGTCGACAATGTTTTCAACCAGAAATACATGCAAACAATATCATGAAGAAGTATATAAATCGTCCATGTCCATCAACCTTATACTCAACAATAGATTATAAAGCCTTGAAATTCATATCCATCAACCTTATAAGGAAAAATGGAAGACAAATCCACCATACAATTAAGAAAACAAAATCCCATCAAATCCAATTAAAAGCATTAGACGAGGTAGGAATGTTTATCATATTAATAGTCAAATTGAATATTAATCAAGGAGGAAAAAAAAATAGTTAATATTTAAATATAATACTGCAAGGTCATAATGGTCCAAAATCCACATAAATTCCTTCAATAGAATAATTTCAATTTAAAGGCTATTTATGAAACAGAAGAAATTGCGTATTTCCGTGGATGCACCTAACTTCGTGCATCTCAAGTATAGTCCAATAAAATTCTGCCACGTGACATTTTTATTTTGTAAAAAAAATAATTTTTTTCTAGTTACTTTTTTTTTATGGTAGAGAAGTGTGGAGTACAAATGCTGGTTGCACCTAATCATTGCTCTTTATGAAATATATGAGCTCAAGTGGATTTTGCATGTAAATCTTCCATAAAGCATTTAGGGATGTTCGGTCTACTGACTTCATAATATGGGTGTTTACAGAGACTTGCAGGGTTGGATTGGGCTGAGCTAGTTTTGTTTTTGGGTTGGATTGAATTTTTTCTATTTTTCTTGGGTTGGGTAGGGTCTAAGGTGGAATAAAGAAAAATTAGGTCGACCCAATCCTAACCCGAATTACATATATACTAAAAAAATATATATTTTTTCTTTTAAAGTTGATGAATTTGTGAATTTTTTATGTTTTTCTTTTAAGAATGTTTATTTTTGTATAAAGTCTATAATAGATAGTATTGATATTTGGTATGTAGAATTTAGTTTTATGAGATTTTAGTTATTAAATATGTGTTGTAGATAAATTTAAGTATTTTAAATTAAGAAGGAAAAAAATAATAATAATCCGACAACCCAATCTAACCCAACCTAAATTTTGAGGGTTATGTTGGGTTGAGTTGGAGAACATGTTTGGATAATTTGGATTGCCAACTTGACCAACTTGAATTTTCAGATTGGTCCAAAAAATGACGCAACTCAACCCAACCCAATCCATATACACCCCTGCTTCAAAAGTCAATGATGTTAAATAATTCACCTCCACCAACTTCAACAATATTCACTATTAAAGTTTGCACATTCATCGAAGAACTTCATGATCACCTGTATTTATACGAGTTATACTCTCTTAGAATTAGAATATTTAGGATTAATTGATGAGAAAAGTGTTGAGATCATAAGAAAATAGGGCAAAATTTCATTCTATGTGTTCATTAAATTCAAATGTAGAGCTCGAGAAAGTTTGCATTACTAATCAGCTCTATGTGAAGGAATTTAGATGAAAACAAGGGAGAAAAAGCTATGTGTTGGACTTATCATGCAGTAGAATGATCAATGTGGTGAAGAAACAAACCAAATGCATTGTGGGGGACCATCGACAATTGCAAAAACCCACGTGAAAAAGCTGTTTAACGCGTCTACTACAATCCTTAGTGGCAGAATGGTCCTTGCACCCAACTTTATATATATGGGGCCTAAAAGAGAAAAAAGGAGAATTTGGACATAGAGATATTTTCAACCCGATTCATGAAGAACCTTCCATTCATTTTCCAAGGTGATCTTCCTCGATAACTATCCACTATCACCACCACCATCAGAGAAGAGGAGCTCAAGAAAGTTTTATCTCTCCTAATCCACGGCATTGCACAACAATATCATCACCTCAGATCGACAGGCGACTGATTTTCACTCCATTCATCCTCTTGTCTTATCATTCGGTTTACTCATTTTCTGTATTTTCTTTCTTATATCTTGTAATTAACTAGTACCAATTCTTAATGCATACCAGGATTTCTATCTTTTACTTCTTCATCCTCTTCACTTTCATTTATTTGACTATGAATAACTAAACCATTAGTGGGTTGGGATGAGTTAATCATCATTCTGGCAAGCTTAATGATCAGTGACAATTCTTTTGACTTGGTGTATGCTTAATTTCAACTCTTGGTTCCATCTAGCTAATTGGACCAAGTGGTAACACTCAACAGCTCGAGAGAGCAAGTAATTGTTGTTAGAGTTTGTGTGGTTGACAATATTTGTTTAAGCTATGTGTCTCTACATTAGTGGTTCCAGGAAAAGGAATGTCTACAATAATGTTAATCCTGCAAAATAATTTGCTTATTGGTAGTTTCCTTTGTTGTCTTATTTTACCGATATCTTTTCTTTTTTAGCTTATGATTGCTATAGAAAGTCAGAGTTTTCCATTGTGTTTCCATTGTACATATTTAAAGGGCTTTCAATCTT
This sequence comes from Benincasa hispida, assembly GCF_027475165.1. Lineage (NCBI taxonomy): Eukaryota > Viridiplantae > Streptophyta > Magnoliopsida > Cucurbitales > Cucurbitaceae > Benincasa > Benincasa hispida. Next base: position 75,446,606 of record NC_143489.1, read on the forward strand.
TCAGAAAAGGTTGGCCACTTTATTTTATGTGAAGCTCGTGTTCGAAAAACAACTTAGTGTGTATTCGATCAACATTGCAGTGTATTAACAGAGTTGAGTTTCGTGAGTTCACGTACTTTGTGTTCTTCACATTGAGGGTAAGAACATATTTTTGAGAATGGATTCTCAAGCTTAGGGGGAGCCTAAGCCATTCGAACAAAGGAGACTTTGTTCTTAAAAGAAAAGATATAATATGAGTGGGAAGGAGTCTCACGACTTGAGGGGAGCTCAAGTCTTACAGAAAGGGAGTCTCGATCTTAGGGGGGAGCCTAAGATTTGATTCATCGATAATACAATTTAGGGGGAGTCTAAGACACTGTGAGAAGGAGACTCACACCTAGGAGGAGTCTAGGTTATTAGTTGAGTGATAAAGCTGTATGAGAGTCACTATAATCATATATCTATTACAGATAAGTATTGCATTATAATTGCTTATCATTGATATTGGTGAAGTTATATTTCCTAGGCACAATGTCCCTCAGACATAGGTGATTTATACTAAACTAGGTTACCAACATCTGTTGTTATTTTATCTATTCTGCATATTTGATAATTATCTTGTGGAATGCTATAACATTGCTTGTAACATAGTTAACTTGCAGTAGATATCTCTTTATCTTTTTTCAATTGTGGATCTCATTGATAACTTGTATGTGATTTTGAGTAAAAAGTCTTTACTTGATTTAGTCTTATTTAATTAATCTCCATGTTCGACCTCGATCCTTACCAAGATTACCTTTTATTGAGTTTATACTTGGGCTTTTTAGAAGAAAACTTGTGTTTATTTCATGAAATATTGAGCATATGATCGAGCTTAATCTCAAGACAACACTTCATCTCTTATTCTTTCTTTCTTTTGCACATTTATCGAGAAACTCTAACTAAACAACTCTACACCCCAAACATAGACTTCTTGACTCCAATATTACTTTAAAGTTCGGGTTTCATAACTCAACTTAACATCCCAAACACTCCCTTAAGCACATAAAATATCTTGAACAAACACGATTTATTGGGATCTAGGATAACTTGAAGTTATCGTTATACTTCTTACTGCAGTTGTTTATGTGATTAAGTAAAATAAATGCAAAAATTGTCCAGTGTTAATTTATAATGCACAAAAATAGGGGGATTTGCTCCCAAAATACCCTTCGAACACTACTAATTCCTGGAAACAATGACCTTTCACATATCTCTATAGTGCTATTATATTGCACACTTTGGATACATAAACCCTCACGACTTTACTTTTGGTTTTACCCAAAAAGTCAATAAAGCACTAGTTCCTCCTCCCAACCAATCATTGTTATTTCCATTGTTACTATTCCTTGCATTAAATGAATCTAATCTAGTTAGGCATGATTATGTTGAGAAAAGAATATATGGCAAGGATAATGGAGTATCGAGATCTTTCTTCTCATGAAACTAAAACTGAACACTTGGATTTTGAATGTGACAATAGCTTGCATCTCGGCCTAGTAATGTTTAGTGTTATAAGATCCATGCTCTTACACTCACAAAATACCACATTCTTAAAGCTTTATATAATCTTAAATTTTATTGATATGATATATATCAGAATAATTGATTAAAAGACTCAAATCCCAAATCCAAAAAGATTCACGTTTTTGTTTAATTCAAGAATTTTGATATTTTGTTTACATCATTGTCATGTAAATTTATAAAATTATCCTTAGACTTTTATCCGTCTTCCTTCTACTTTCTTTATTTTCCATTTTATTTTTTTCTTTTTCTTCTCACTCTTTTCATACACACAGTACTTTCATTTTTTTTCTAATCCCTCTCTTTTCACTCTACAGTTCACGACTTCCTTCTTTTTTTCTTCTTCTCTCCCTCTTTTCATTTGTGCTTCTCTTTAATTTACTTTCTTCTTTGGCCACATATCCAACTCCGACGACCTCTTTCTCTTTGTTTAGTTTATCGCGGAGCAAGATCGTGAGATGGAAAGTGAGATAGTTGTGAGGGAAAGGAGAGAAAGGAGAGCAAGATGCGTGAGAGAGAAAAGTGAGCTAGAGAGAAAGAGAGGAGATAGGAGAACAAGAGAGCGAGAAAGGAGAGCAAGATGCGTGAGAGAGAAAAGTGAGCTAGAGAGAAAGAGAGGAGATAGGAGAACAAGAGAGCGAGAGACAATATGCGTATGCGAGGGTTTCATTTTAGTAGTTTCACCCGAATTTGACGTTAGCAATGTGAAGGAAAATATAGTGTCAGTTCATTCTCCAATGGCAAATCAGCAAAACTCCATGAGCAGAAATTGTAAAAATTCAAATGAATTAAGTTTGTTTTGTCCTATTCATTCATTTTATTGCTAAGTGTACAACGGTCCCCTTTCTCCTTGTCCTTTTTGTTGAGAATGTCCTAAACTTGCAGTTTGTAAATGTTGTTAACATATTCTATTTATCAATAAAAATGTTGTTGAGTTTTTTATTCAATAAATTACTATTGATATTGAATCCTTTTATGAAAATCCAATAAACGAATCCATGACTATAGCATGAATACTTTAACTTTATGTGGCAACATAAAAGTGGATCAAGTTTTAGTATGTAGCCAAAATGATCTATAAGTATACGAATGAGATTGGGTACCTTATCCTGGTGATACTATTAGATGCGACACATTTTGTATACTGATACAAATGATGTGATCCAAAAATCATTCATGTAGAGATATGTGAGTGGAGACATCCTCTACAATGAGTTTACATAAGACCGAACCTCGAAATAGTCACTTTTCTTTATAACAACCGTGTACTGTTAAAATTGACTATCTCAAACTCAATGACCTAGGGTAACTCGATCTTAATCCTGAGCTATCTATGAACTCTTGTTTATTCGGGATTGTCCTTTGATCTGCATAAGTGAGAGTAGTCCAACAATACTGCTCAATAAGCCTCCCATTTTGGGAAAAAGATCGGATAGATAGTTGAGGACATAGTTTTGCAATATGGAATTCACTCCTACCCAATTTAGAGTTAGCAGATGGGTTGTTCTCTAAAGTGCTGATCCCTTGTCTTGAACAACAGGGCCCTACTCTCTCATGGAAGAGAGGGTTATGATTTATAAGTTGGACTATAAATTAGTTGTTCAAAGGAGGATCAGTGGGAGCTTAAGGAGCGAGATGTATTTACAGTAGTAAAATAGTAATCTTTGATCCAACTGTAAATACGAACGATCTGTGAAGGATTGACTTACCGATTATGGTTAAAATGGACAGAAATATATCTACAGTAAGGAGAGTGCAACTATCGAACTATAGTAGAATGTCTTGGTAGTTAACGAATAGTGATTAATTTGGATTAAAGAGGTTAACCAATTAATTATAAATCGTTGGAGCTCATGATTTGTAGATCCATAAGATCCCTCTACTAGCTCATAATTTGGATTAGTAAATTGAGTAATCTTGATGAGATTTGAAATGTTCAAATTCAATTAGGGTTTCTATTTATTGTATTCGATAAAATTGAAATGTTCAATTTTATCAAAATTAAACGACATTGGAGAATAAATTAATGTCTAAATTATGATTTAAATATTAATTATATGAAATTAAATTCATTATAGTGAAATTGGTATTTTATTAATTTAATATTATATATTAAATTAACAAAATTAATTAAAAAGTTTAATTAATTAATTTTATTTAAAAGTTAATTAATTGAATTAATTTTTATGTACAAAACTAATAAATCAAATAAAATAAGTTTATTTGAAAATTGGTTTTAGAAATCATTTTAAAACAAGTTTAGAAATTTCAAGGTGGAGATTTCCAAAAGTTGGAAATCTCCATTATGGTGCAAAGCACCTTATTCATCTAATTCCATTTTCTTCATGAAGAAGAAGTTGGCCTTCATGCAAGCTTTGAATTTGTATGATAAAAGCTTTATAAATTAAAGTGTTAGTCTGAATAATGTGATTAAGCTTTCAAAAACTTCTTCAAGAACTCTGCAGAAATCAAAACCCTCCAAACCCTCTTCATATCTTCATAAAATCTAGTTCAATTTAGTATTTCCACCACACAATCCTTGCAAGAGAATAGTAGAGAAGATCTTCATGGTGATCTACTTGTAGATTGATGCACATTTATGTGGATCAGCTGGTGTTGAAGAGGATTCTTCAAAAGGTATTGTATTAAGCAAACCATCTTCTGTAATAGTTACTTTGAAACATGTTTTAAACTTAAATTAAGTATAATTAGAGTGCTTATTGATTCTAATTTTCTTTATTGCATGTTAATATACTCTATCAATTGGTATCAATGCATGATTTAAGTACTCAATTGTAGTTAATTTGAGTTTGGTGGGTGTTTTCTCCATAAATTATATGAAAATGGTAGACTGACATGATTTTTCAGTGTTTTGGCATTTGAATCTTTTCAATTATGTTGTAACTCTTGTAATTGACTCTATTTTATGGGCCTTAATGTATGTTTAAGTGTCTATAATTTGTTTGGAGTCATTAGAGTTGCAATTAGGATGTAATTGAAGAAAGAAGTGAAAAAGGTCGAGTAGCAAGAATTGGAAATTCAAATTTCTGCCAGATACTCGATGCTTAATGGAATACTTGATGGCATACTCGATGGTATTTCATGAAATACTTGATGTACGATGCCGTACTCGATGGTACTCGATGCGTTTACTCGATGATATTTCATGAAATACTTGATGTACGATGCCATACTTAATGGTACTCGATGCGTTTACTCGATGATATTTCATAAAATACTCACTACTCGATGCATGATGCTTTACTCGATGTTCGATGACGTCTATTTGATGATATTTTGTGAAATATTTGATTTTTTATGATGCTTGATGTCATACTCGATACACACTAGCATACTTGATGCTCGGTAGTATGCTTGATAGTATTCATTACTTGCTGATACTCGATGGGTTTTTCCCAGTTCAGGGCGGTTTGAGCGGTCCAGAAGGTTTTTTAAGCCGGTTTTGTTGATTTATGTAATAGCTAGGCCTTTGTTTGTTTGAAAATGCCAAAACTAAAACCATATTAGTTTTGCGTTTAATTATTTATGCATTTGATGTATGTTATAATTAAATAAATCTTGTATGTACATAAAGTATGCCATGTAGGATTAAAAATCCTATCATAAGAAGGATGTTACATGCATTGAAGTATGTTATAAAATTGTTATAATGTATAGCATGCATGTGTAGGGTTTCATTTGTTTTAATATAAAGGTTTGTTAAATATTGAATGCTTTTGATGTATGTTATGGATGTTTAACATTTCTATTTTTGTAAGTTGTTATAAAATTGAATTAGACATTAAAATCCATAACAAAGATAAAAAAGCATGCTCACTTAGGTTAACAACTTGTTTTAATAGTTAAAATAAGTCGTTATCTTATAAAGTTTGGTTACAAACTCAATCGTTCATAATCCTGTCTAAGGCTGGGGGTATTTAAGTTGACGGTTTACGTAATACCTCCTACTTGGAGATTATGACTGAAATAATGAGTATTGATAAGTAGATTTATGAGCTTGCGTAAGCGGTGTGAGGTTTAAAATTAGTTTTAACCTAGACATCGTACGTTAAATCCAAATATAAACGCTATACTTGGATAATAAATACATAGACTTAGGTTGTTTAAAATTAGTCATAACAAACCTAAGTTAAAGAATACCCAAACATTTAGAACACTTCAGTGGGAGATTAACAATATATAAGATATATCTTTTTTAGCTCTCACGTCTTCAAGAGTTCACACCTTGAGATCCATGCTCGTCTTTATGTCGATTTTACCTCGGCTGCTCCATTTGGAAAGTGTTTGCATGGGTCAATAACAAGGTGAATAAGGGAAGTAGTTCATAGTAAGTAGATGAAAGAAACGTGTCAACATATCCTTGGTCTCCTCTATTAGTTTGAACCGTGAGGTTCCTATGTTTTTAGGCGACACTAACTAGCCGTTAACAACAATGATCCCTTCGGAGGGTTGTAACATAGAATTTGAAAACAACCCAAGCTTAGAAATGAATAGGGTCTTATAGTTCTGTCTTGCATATTGTCTTCCAATTCGGGGGCATGTTCATACCGTTCTATAAGATTTAAAAATGGTGGGTCACACTTACACAATTACTAAGTGTTAGTAAGTTCTTGACCGAAAAACGGTAGCTAAAGACTTTCGAAATATGAGTTATTCTAGAGACAGTATTTAGTCAAGAATGTCTTGCTTCAGTGAAGGAATATTTGACTACCTCAGGTAGCACTTATTCTAACTCACTATAGTATCGTTGCAAATAAGTAAAGATTTATGTGTACTTTATTAGTTT